>NW_012154840.1:3480652-3483989 GCF_000956105.1 Propithecus coquereli
CTAATGCCAAAATACTTTACAGACTGTTTTAAATTGTAAAAGGTTTTTGTTTTTTTTAAACACTCTAAATCTGTTGGGGGGATCTTTTTCCTTCTCATGGTTATTTTTATTCTAGCCTATTTTTGTATATTCACTCCAGAGGACCTAAAGTACCACCTATAGTAGTACTTTAGTGCTCTACTGTTGGAACATAATTAATAATAATTAGTGCCATATTAACCAAATAGAGCAGCAGATAAACATGAATTACTCTTATAATGACATTGTTTTATCTTCCTACAAGACCAGTACTTTAAAATCATTACCTTTCTTTACTTAAGTGGATCACATTTTCAGTTTTATTTATTTTGTTATATTTTAATTCAGTGTTGTTTTTCTACATTTTTATAGGCCCTGACTTTGTCGTTTGTGATGAAGGCCATATTCTAAAAAATGAAGCATCTGCTGTTTCAAAAGCTATGAATTCTATACGATCAAGGAGGAGGATTATTTTAACAGGAACACCACTTCAGAATAACCTAATTGAGTGTGAGTTAATATCTGTGATTATGCTGTAGAGTATTGGTATTGCCTTGGATATATTTTTGCCTTTTTGCCTTTCTGTCGTTTAGTCCCTAACTGTGATCTACATTGGTTCATCTTAGTCTACTCTGAAAGAATACCATACTTTTCAAGTGAGATGTTTTATAAATATGAATGGTAAACACAGTGAAGAGATGTGCCATTTTGAGTGTTCACATATAAATATGAAATTTGAAATATTTCAAAAGTATCAGAAGTGATTGCTTTAAAAAGTACATATGCATATATTGTTACTCAGGAGATATTGTAAGGACATGCATGCAGTTTTGGAGGAGGTACTGTTAAGAAATTTAAAAAATGCTACGTATGAACATTTCAGGAAGTTGGAAATCGGAGAAGTGCTGTCCTGAATCCATGGTAGGATAGTTTGCTGAGGCAGAGGACAGGTAATGTGAACCCAAGGAAGTGACTTGTAAATTTCCCTCATTTTCATATGTATGTGGTGACACTAAAGAAGGGAACATGAGATTATTCTGCACCTAACAAATTAAAAATTTCCCTTTATAATCTCCTACTTTTTTCTTCATTCTGTTGTAAAGGCTTTTTATTATTTTTATGTTTGTTGCAGTCTGTTAGTATATTTATTGTAACTTAACTGTTCTCTATTTTTTTATTTGTAATACTGGTTATTATTTCACTTTAGCCTGTATTTAATATTTGTTTGTTTGAGACAGTGTCTCACACTGTTTCCTGGGTTAGAGTGCAATGGCATCATCATAGCTCACTGCAACCTCAATCTCCTGGGATCAAGGGATTTTCCTGCATCAGCCTTCCTAGTAGCTGGGACTATAGGCATGTGCTACCAAGCCTGGCCAATTATTCTGTTTTTTAAATTTTTTAGAGAGACAGGGTCTCGCTATGTTGCTCAGGCTGGTCTCGAACTGCTGGCTTCAAGCAGTCCTCCTCCCTCAGCCTCCCAAAGTGCTGGAATTACAGGTGTCAGCTACTGCGTCCAGCCTGTTATGTTTGTTTTCATCTGTTCTAGTTTCCCTCTTCTGATCTGTTACCCTATTTATAGAAATTGTATTTCACATTGTGGTCCTATATAGTATAGGACAATTGGTAGCTCTATTAAGAACTTCTGGAACTGAATCAGTTAATATAAATTTTGGTATAGTAACTTATTACCTACTTTTATCATTTTGATTCAGTATCTGTTTTCTTCACACAGTACCCTCACTGACCATAAAATCATGGTTAGAGTGATAGACTGACCACTTGTTTTGTACTTCATATCTGTTATAAAGAATAGTGAGTTAGAATAAAATATCCTTAAGTTTTTCTTTTAAAACATTCATGCCTAGTATTTAGGGATGATTTTTAGTTCAATTTCTCATCTGATTTAGGTAATCTAGTTCTAGGTCAGGCTTATTACCAATGTTTATTCAGTACTTGATATTCTTTCTTTGTAGCTTAATTCTAATGCTTTTATGACATGCATTTTTGACATGAGTATTTCATCAGGGAGTTTTTCCGAGTTTTTAATGAATTAATGTCTTCTTTCTCTTAGATCATTGTATGGTTAACTTTATCAAGGAAAATTTGCTTGGATCCATTAAAGAGTTCAGGAATAGATTTATAAATCCAATTCAAAATGGTCAGTGTGCAGATTCCACCATGGTAGATGTCAGAGTGATGAAAAAACGTGCTCACATTCTCTATGAGATGTTAGCTGGATGTGTTCAGGTACAAATATGTTCCATAGTAATAAAATATTGTTACTTTTTTATATTGCAATCCAAAAATATTTTCAGAGCTTAAACTTTAATTATTTTGTGTTTTCTTTCCCCCTTTTTCAGTGTTTGGTTTTACAGTTATATCCCTTTGCGTTGACTTAAAAAATTTATGTAGCATTCAACTTTTAAATTAATTCATTTGCCAAGTATAAAGCCTCATATCTTATTATGTTAATGTTTAGATTCTTCATCCTTAAGATAGGGAGTTCCTTAAGAGTAACACAGCTGTTATGATTAAGAAATTTCTATGTTTACCCTAATTCTGTAGTATGGTATTCTAAATCTCACTTTTCTGAAATGATTTTAGGAAAGGCCAGTATGAATTAAGAGAGGAGCCATTTTTAAAGTAATCCGAAAGAAACAGTTTTATTACCTTCAAGTAGAGACAATAATCTGAATAGGCTAATAGTGTTGTTTACATATAGATCCTCAGTGAATCTACGTTAATGAACAGATAAGTACTTAAGAGACCGAGCTAGCAGTTAACAGATCTCAAGATCTGCACTTTCTCTTCAGACACTGGATACTAATGATAGCCAAAGGATTGTAAGAAATAAGACAAGCTATTCTTTGGCTGGATATACAGTGTGCCCTTTGTATCCATGGGTTCTGTATCTGTGGATTCAACCAACCAGGGATCAAAAATATTTTTAAAAAAATGAATGGTTGTGTCTGTACAGAACACATACAGATGTTTTTCGCCTTGTCATTATTCCCTAAACAATACAGTATAGCAACTCTTTACATAGTATTTACATTATATTAGGTATTATAAGTAATCTAGAGATGATTTACAGTATATGGGAAGATGTGCATGCATTATATGTAAATACTACACCATTTATAAGGGACTTCAGGGTCCATGGATTTTGGTATTTGTGGGAGGGTCCTGGAACCAATCCCCCATGGATACCAAGGGATGACTGTACTGCCCTCATATAAGGCAAGTCATCCTGTTTGGTCAGGTTAGCTTCATGTACTATTAAGTACTTCATGTACTCTGTTTCTGTATTGCTGCT
>NW_012154840.1:3484039-3484823 GCF_000956105.1 Propithecus coquereli
AATTATTTTACTCTAATATTTTTACTGAAAACTATTGTAAACAACTATAAACCTAAAATGTTTTGTCTTTGAGGAGTTTCATGGAAAGAACTCTGACAAGTACAGTTGTCTGATAACTTTAAGATCATACCTTTGAACTGGGTAAGAATTCCCAGAACTGTAATGAAGAAACTGGTTAGTTTATAAAACTGCTAACCCAACATCAAACAGAACAAGAATTTACTGAATACCAAGTAAATGCGTTGGCAGATTTTCATGCTAAGTCAGCTAGTACTGAAATTGTTAAATATGCAGTTTGAATGAACTTAAAACTGATACAAGTCAAGTTACCTATGATAACCTATAAATAATGCTATAAACCTGAAAAAAATGTTTTTGGTTATAAAAGAAATAATACATAATCTTTTAATACAAAGCTAGATACAGATTTTTGTTTTAGAAAATACATTAGTAATTTAAAAATATTTCTTTACTATTCGTGTAGTCCCATCTGAATACTGAATAACAATTGTATTATTTGATCTGTCATACTGAAGGAGTTACTTTAGAGGTCATGGAGATGAATTTTCTCTAATGCTTAACAGATGTCGGGGGTGGGGAGTTTGACAGCTGCTCTTGTTGAAATCAACATTTAAGTAATATGTGTGTGTATGTTAACCAAGTAAATTGTGTATGTAGGATACTTTAGCAAACAATATATATGTTATTTAAAAAGAAATAACCCTATAGTATTTCTTTTGAAAGAATCAGTCTCAGCTGTGAGATCTTTTATAGATAGAAAGGT
>NW_012154840.1:3494218-3496150 GCF_000956105.1 Propithecus coquereli
TTAGATTCCATTTTTAGTGTAATTCCTTAGTCTGCCTTTTACTGTAAAGTATCAGAAGTTTATAATAACATGTAAATTATAAACATTATAATTTACTCTGCAGTTGAAATGGAGAGTGATGATGTTTGTATAACACTGTGATTCTACTTACTGCCACTCAATTGTGCACTTAAAAATGGTCAGAATAGTATGTTTTTGTCATGCATATTTCACCAGAACCTTAAAAATATCCCAAAATGGAGCACAATAATATGCTTTTGTCTCTAAAAATGAATGGATCCAAGTGCCACCCTTTAGAGATTGATTCAGTGGGTCTGGAGTAGGGCCCAGGCACCTGCATTTTTATAAGCCCTACAGATGATTTTGATGTACCATTACCTTGAGAACCATTGTGTAAGGTTTTTGGGTGGGCGGCAGAGAAAGAAAGACGAGCAGAGTAAAAAGGGCAAGTAACGAGGCTTTATTGGGGGAAGGGGAAAGAGAGCACTCCCGGGCGAGGTTCACTAGTCCCGAGAGAGGGGGCCAGTGAAGTCGCCCCCGTTCGGAGGGGGCTAGGGCTTTTTATGCTGCCTGAAGCGGATTTGGGGATTTTGCACTGAGGGTTTTGGCGGGTTCCGAGAAACGGAGTCTGCTGTTCAGTCCCGGGAACCAAAACTGCCTGCATCTGGCTTATCGTCCGCCTTCAGTTATTTTCAGCAGGCCCAGTCAGCTTCTTCTTTTACGGCTTTAGGGAGGGGGGAGGGGTGCCTGCCACCAGCCTTACACATTGCTCTTAAGTTTTTTTCTTTGTAAGGTAATTATAGTTAAGCTGAGACCCAAGAGATGAGTTTTAAGTAGACAAGGGGAACATGGGGAAATGACACTGAAATGTTAACTGTGGTCGTTTTATCTAAGTGTTGGAAATATTGTTAATTCTTTCGTTTTTTACTTGTTATACATTTCTGTAAAAATTGCAAAATTAAGGGATATATATATATAATTTTTATAAGAACATTTTTTAAAGTTTTGTTTTTATTTGATACACAATAATTGTACATACTTATGGGGTACAACGTGATGTTGTGATACATGTATATGTTATGTAGTGATCAAATCAGGGTGATATCACCCCAAACACTTTGTCATTTCTTTGTGGTGAGAACATTCACAATCCTTTCTTCTAGCTATTTTAATAAGTTATTAAGTTAAATTTAACATTTAAAAATATTATGACTAACATTGGTATAGTGTAGTTCAAGCTGGGGAAAGAATGTATAATAGTAATTTCCAAAAGTGGTTGTACCATCAGAATCACCATTAAACCCAGGACACCACCAAATTGAAAAAAGATAAAGTGATACCAAGTGTTGTTAAGGGTATAGAGAAATGGATCCTCTTGATGCTAATATAAATTGGACAGTAATTTAGAAAAGTACATCAAAATTAATTTCAATTGTAGGCTTTTATCCTAAGGAAATGGTCAGAAATGTGTACAGATTTATATTCAAGGATGTTAATCTCAGAGTCTCTTTTTTTAAAAAAAAGATTTGTTTTCTGGTTACAGAAATAATGTGTTCATCATGGAATATATATGAAAAATATACCACAATTTCTTTATCCATTCATCTGTTGACAGACACTTAAGTTCTTGGGTTGTTTCCAAATCTTGGCTATTGTAAATAATGCTCTGATGAACATGGAGGTGCAGATATCTTTAGAAAGTGGTGATTTTTCTTTAGGTATATTCTTAGAAGAGCAATTGTTAAGTCATACGGTAGTTAAAATGCACATTTTAAGAATATTAATTTTGCTAAGTCCCAAAACAATAAATGTTGGAGTGGATGCGGAGAGATAGGAACACTCATGCACTGTTGGTGGGATTGTAAACTAGTGCAACCTCTGTGGAAAGCAATATGGAGATATCTTAAAGAGATACAAGTAGAAGTACCATTC
>NW_012154840.1:3496200-3497930 GCF_000956105.1 Propithecus coquereli
ATGCCCTTAATTGTAAATAACTTTTATTTCAGAGAAATTATGAATGTGAATAAATCCTAAAATGAGATACGCAAAATTCCAGAGTATTTTGTAAAAAATATTCAACCACATTAATAATAGAAGGCATATAAATTAAATTCATGAGATTGTTTCTCAGTTATTAAAATAACAAAGGTTGAAGGCAAAAAGGCAAAATAGAAGGCAGGGCATGCAGTATGCTCTCCATGTTATAATAAAAATGCACAGAAATGCCTAAAATACACCAAAATGTTAACAGAAGTTTATTTTTCTGGGTGGTTTTGTTATTAAGACCTTCTAGTTTATTTCTTAGCTTTGTCTATTGCTTTTAAAAAATACAATGAATAAGTATTATTTTATAATCAATAAGCTTGTGTGTGTGTGTGTGTGTGTGTGTGTGTGTGTGTGTGTGTGTGTGTGTGTGTGTATATGTATGTCCATCCCTGTGTGCCTGAGGATGTCCCTCTTCACACAACAAAACCTAGTCTCTGGTCTGAAGTGAGATTTCTGACTTGTTGGTCACTTATTCTGGTTCCTTTCTCTAAGTGATGTGACAGATTAAGTTAGGGGATGCAGTTTAGAAGGTGCCCATTGGCTCATTGTGGATATAATAATTGATGAAAAAAATAAAGGAGGATGGAAATATGTACACACATATTAAAGTGGTACTTCATAATAGCTAAAGTGGTATTCTTTTTGCAGTAGCAGTGCATCTTAGAGAGTAGAATGATGATAAACCTCAAGAAACATTCTGCCTTGGGGAAAACAGTATTTGAATGTTAGTATTTTACAGAACTGCTTTTTTGCCATCTTAAAAAGCAGAAATTTTCTTACTTTTGGAAGAAAATCAATTCAAATGAGGCACGTATTTTCATTTGTATATCTATCAGAAGCTGTTACATTTATTATACCATTCTGTTTTGAATAATAAAAATTGCAGCCATAATTAAGTAACCAAATATAGTTATCTCAGTGAGAGAGTAGTTACTATGTAGCTTAAGGGAGGCATGCCCAGATCTATATTTCATTAATCTCTGAGTAATAAGGGATACTAAATTTGGTTATTTAGTATTTTTTTCCTTTTAAAATTTTGTTTTATCTTAGGAAAGTGCTAACTACCGTGTTTTCAAATATTGGAGAATCAGTGTCTTTAATAACCAGTCATAAATATTAACAGTTCAGGTATAGATGTTAAAAATGTACTCTTTTGAGTTGTTCTCATAGAAGCAGAGAGTAGAATGGTAGATACCAGAGATTGGGAAGGGTGTGTGTATGTCAGTGGCAGGGAGGGGAGCATGAAGAGAGTTTAGGTGGGTACAAAATGTGGTTAGATATAAGAAATAAGTTCTCATACCCAATAGCAGAGTAGAGTGACCATAGTTAACAACAATATATTGTATATTTCAAGATAGATAGAATAGCAGACTTGAAATGTTCCCAACACAGAGGTGATGGATACCGTAAATACCCTGACTTGGTCATTACACATTTTATGCATGTAACAAAATATCCCATGTACCACATGAATATGTACAAATGTTATGTATCAATTTTAAAAAGTACTCTCTTGAGAACAATGCAATATTTAAGAATTTAGGGGCTTCATTATTTTTGACTATAATTGATAGGAGTAAATCTCGAAAGCACTAATTGCCAAAGTTAACCTCTGAAAGGTATGACTGTTAAATTATCATCTTGTGCTGTGAATTTTT
>NW_012154840.1:3508685-3536172 GCF_000956105.1 Propithecus coquereli
GTTCTTTTGGGTAGATGCCCAGTAATGGGATTGCTGGATCAAATGATAGATCTACTTGTATCTCTTTGAGGTATCTCCATATTGCTTTCCACAGACATCGCACTAGTTTGCAGTTCAGGGTACAGATCTTTTACTTCACTGGTTAAATTTATTCCTAAATATTTTGTTCATTTTGATGCTGTTAAAAATGGGATTGTTTTCTTAATTTCTTTTTCAGATAGATTATTATTGTTATAAGGAAATAGAACTGATTTTTGTATGTTGATTTTGTAGCCTGCAACTTTACTGAATTCACTTACTAGTTATAACAGTTTTTTAATGGAATCCTTAGGGTTTTCTATGTATAGGATCATGTCCTCTGCAAATAGGGATAATTTTACTTCTTTCTTTCCAATTTGGATGCCTTTACTTTCTTTTTCTTGTCTAATTGCTCTTGCTAGTACTTTCAGTACTGTCTTAAATAGAAGTGGTGAGAGTGGGCATCCTTCCTGATCTTAGGGAAAAAGCTTTTAGTTTTCTCCCATGGTTATGATATTAGCTGTGGGATTTTTATAAATAGCCTTTATTACATTGAGGAAATTTCCTTCTGTACCTATTTTGTTGAATGATTTTGTCATGAAAGGATGTTGAACTTTGTCAAATGCTTTTCTGCATCTATTGAGATGATTATGTGGTTTTTATCTTTCATTTATATTATTGCATTTGTTGTTTTGCATATGTTAAACCAACTGTGCATCCAAGAAATAAATCCCAGCTGGTCATGGTATATAATCTTTTTAATGTGTTGTTGAATTAGGTTTGCTAGCTTTTTTTTTTTTTTAAGACAGAGTTTTGCTTTGTTGCCCAGGCTAGAGTGCTGTGGCATCAGCCTAGCTCACAGCAACCTCAAATTCCTGGGCTCAAGCTATCCTCCTGCCTCAGCCTCCCAGAGTGCTAGGATTACAGGTGTGAGCCACCAAGCTTGGCCTCGGTTTGCTAGTATTTTGGGGGGAGGGTGGGTGGGTTCTATCTATGTTCATCAGTGATATTGGCCTATAGTTTTCTTGTGCTTTCTTTGTCTGCTTTTGGTATTAGGATAATGTTGGTCTCATAAAGTAAGTTTGGAAGTATTCCTTGTAATTCTATTTTTTGGAAGAGTTTAAGAAGATTGGTATTAATTGTTTTTGAATGTTTGGTGGAATTCAGTTGTGAAGCCATCTGGTTCTGGGCTCTTCTCAATACTTCAAAATTTCAGGTACTTATTAGACCTGCTGCTATATTTTGTTATTTAATGAGTTATTTTCAAAAAGCACATATTTCTGTACCACAAATTTGTCCTGTAATATTTTGATAATTTCTATGTGATGGGTTGCTTTTGTAATCCTATTTATCTTATGTATCTCAAATGATATTCTAAGAAATAGAGTTTACAAGCTTCTTCACACTGCCAAAAGGTCCATGTCACAAATAAGGTTAAAACTCCTAATCTAGAAACATCATGATTGAAATAGAGAATTTTTGTGACTTTCGTTTTTTTCTTTTGATCAGGTGTAGGTAATAGCAGTGAAGGTGGAAGAGGAAAGGCAGGTGCAAAACTTTTCCAGGATTTTCAGATGTTAAGTAGAATATGGACTCATCCTTGGTGTCTGCAGCTGGACTACATTAGCAAAGAAAATAAGGTAAATTGAGTAACCTAAAATTGTTTGAAAGGTATTTGTTGGAAACAGAAGAATATTAGGAGAAAGCCTGATATAGATTTAGTGTATATTCAAAATTTCTATTGCTTTGTTATACATTAATTCAGTCTCTTATTTCTATTTAACTTCTATATGTCTTGCATGCATTATAATTATGGAAGGAGTGTTCAATATTAATCTTTATTGAGCCCATTTTCAAAACTTTTTAATTTGAAATAATTTTATATTTACAGAAAAGTTGTAGAAATAGTTCAGAGAGTTCCCCTTGTATCTTTGACCTGGTTTCCCCTAATATTAACATCTTGCATAACCATAATAAAGTTATCAAAAGTAAGAAATTAACTTTGGTGCAATAACATTAACTAAATAACATACTTTATTTGGATTTCATGAGTGTCTCTACTTATGTCCTCTTTGTTTTCTGTGATCTAATCCAGGACCTCCTGTTGCATTTAGTAGTCATATCCTGTCATGTCTCCTTTGTCGTCTCTAATCCATGATAGTTCCTTAGTCCTTCCTCATCTCATGTCAATTAACATAGTCTTAAATGAAATAAAAATCATTATCATTTCCAATATAAGTTGAAATAAACTATTAAAACATTCATTTTTTTTTCTCTAGGGATATTTTGATGAAGACAGTATGGATGAGTTTATAGCCTCAGATTCTGATGAAACCTCCATGAGTTTAAGCTCCGATGATTATACAAAGTAAATTGAATACTTTTTGTGTCCTGTATTGACACGTTTAAACCCCTACCGACTGACTGTCCTCTGCTAATTGGCATTTGTATCTTTACTATGCTTTCTTAACAATCCGAATGTGTTCTTTTTTTAGAAAGAAGAAAACAAAGGGGAAAAAGGGGAAAAAAGATAGTAGCTCAAGTGGAAGTGGCAGTGACAATGATGTTGAAGTGATTAAAGTTTGGAATTCAAGATCTCGAGGAGGTGGTGAAGGAAATGTGGATGAAACAGGAAACAACCCTTCTGTTTCTGTAAAGCTGGAAGAAAGTGAGTCTGATGAATTTTGCCTTTATCATGGGACATTGATTTAGAAAATGTTATGTCCTTAGTGTTTTTTTCAGTCACTTATTATCCTCACTAGTTGGCTCAAAGGAATTTCTTTACTCAACTGGTAAAAGTCTAGGATAATTAGGTACACATAATTACAACAAATATCTAATGAATGTTTAATTATAGGCAAGCCACTGTGCACTTTCTAGTATTTGTGAGGAAAGGAAAAAAAGAAAAATTAAAAAAACTAATGTTTATTTACATGTATGTTTCCAAACTCTATTATTTTCCTTCTCTGTGTTAGCTAACTGAATTCTTGAGTAGCCGTGCCATGTAGTTGATATCTTTAGTTTTATGAATGAGTGATAGAAATGGGATTCAGACCTCGATATGTCTAATTTCAGAGTCACCATGATATTTTCACTTAGTTCTGTGGTAATAACTGGAAGTATTTCAGGTAGTCAAGTGTGATTGTAGTTATACAGTAAAACTAATTTTAATCATTTAATCTTTTTTCTTTGTAATTCTTCATGATCCGTAATTGTTGTCTACTTTAGTTTTCCCCTGTATTGTTTACTGTTTGTGTAACCTCTTTTGCTTCCTTTTTCACTCTTGTGCATGAAAGTGAAAGTCTTAGATTGAACTCCCCAGGGGTTTAAGTTGCCTTTACTCATATGTAAGTTAAAGGATTAGCGTTGAGACTGTATCCTCCTGCTGCAGCCTGTGTCTCTCAGAGCTTAAAAGATAGGATCTAATATTTGAATATTTGAAATATCAAATAACTGAAGAGAGAACAATGTAATGGCTCTAAATATTTGGAATTTGGGCATTGTGGAACAAAGCAGGTAACCATCTGTAAGGAGAAGAGGGATGTGGGGGCCAGCTAAATGTGTGATCCTGTGATCAAACAAGCTTGGCTGGTCTAAGGCCTGCAGCTGAACTAACTTGATGATTCTTTTATAAACATTTCTCTCTTAAGTACCTCCATGGAATAAACAGATGGCAGCCTAACCACAGACCCTGGTGACTCTTAAGAAATCAGGGGAATAGTAAAAATTAAACTGCAAGATTTCTTTCCTTCTTCTCTCCTGCTACCCCAGAAAGGCAGTTTACTATCAGTGTTCATCTTCCAATTAGATATAAAGAATATTTTTACCAGAATAGTAAAGAAATGGTTATAGTTTAATTTAAGGTAATGGAAAGTTCCTCTTATCTCCTCCCTTGATCCCCCCAATTTGTCTTTTCCACTTAAATTCCTCAGTCTGTCATCTCATCACTAAAAATAGAGTTTATAAGTTCCTGGGCATGATTTTCTTAAAATACTTCTTGTTGAAATTTTCTGTCATATCTTGTGGTTAAGAGGAGAGAAAGAGTAGACCACCCGTGTGCATAGTTCTATGCTACATTTTAGTTGTATGTAAATAGAAATCATTTATATATGGGTGTATTTTATATTTCTTGCAGCTTATATACATGTATAGTTTATCACAAACATTCTCTAGAACTAATAGATGATAAAAATCTATTTTTGTTCTTCAGATCTAAATAAACTCCATGTAAAACAGTATATCGTATTATATGAACATATCTAGCTGACTAACTTTAAAAAAAATCACTGTCTTATAGTAAATGTAAGAAAAATCAGAGGTATTAAGGGACCAAAATGTTGCACTTGGAATTTGAAATTGATATTAAATAATTAGATGACTTTAATTGAGCTGTTATATGATTTTCCCTATATATTTCATTTTCACTTCAAAGAGTTGCTGTTTTCTTTAATTCTTATGTAGTAGATTTCTGATTTTTCTGAGAAGCAGCATCTTGAATAAGTCATTTAAGTTTGCCTTACATCATCCCCATTTCTGGGTTTTAAGTGTCTAATTAGAAGGAAAATTTTGTGATGAGGAAATGACTATGTAACTTGCTTCAAAGTGTCAGATTTATTATTACTTCAGTATTTTTAGAGTAAAGTTTCATTGGTAAGCATTTACATTTTAGAATATATGTAATTGTATGGATATAAACTTTTGTTACAGAATCCTTGTATATGATGTAGGGCCATAATATTAGCACTAATACACCATATTTATTCACACAACAAATGTCTATGGAATGCTTACTATGTGCCCCAGGTACTATTCTAGAGGCTTGGGTTATATCAATGAACAAAATGCATTTATGGAGCTTACCATTTTACTGCTACTATATATACACATAACAGTTTGTTGATATACTACTTTCTTTTTAAAATTACAGTGTATCTTGCTGCAAATGCAATAAACGACCTTTTATTTAAATATTTATTTAGGATGCATCAAGACATTAAGGATAAAGGCACAGCCTTCTATTTGTTTTGTATTTCATTTTTGCTGTACCACCTAAAGACGTTGTGATATCCAGAGTGTATATTAAATAATGACTTTAATTAATTAACTAATTCATTCATTGTTACTTGTCCTGTATATATACATAGCAGAGTTAAAAAAGAAGTCATGATTAATCCATGTGGATGATGAAATACAAAAGTTCAGCATAAAACATACATACTCAGATATTTATTAATATTAATTGGAGTAGCCCATATTTCTCTGGATCACTTTTTTAAGACATTGCTGTAAGATATTGTGATAATATCCAGTAGAAATAAAATTAAAATGAAATCTATTATATTTGCACAGAAATTGTCACCCGTCCTAAGCCTTGAGACTCTTACCCAGCTGCCACATTTTTACTAACTTTCTGCCAGCATATTTTAAGTTCTGATATTTTCACCTTAAATAAAGTATCTTTAATACATTTGGGTAACAATTACTGAAGCTGTGTGTAATCTGTGGAAGTTCAGAATTTCCCAAAGCTACTGATTATTGACTAGTTGACCAATTGTGAAAAAGAGTTTAGTCAACATTTGCTTTATGTATCAGGGGTCCCTAAGACCACCGCTAGGCTTAGTGATTAACTAGAAGACTCACAGGACTCAGCATATAGTCATATTCAGGACTATGATTTATTACAACAAAAGGATACAAAGCAAAATCAGCAAAGAGAAAAGGCACATGGGGTGAAGTCCAGAGGAAACCAAGTACAACCTTCCCAGAGTCTACTTCCAGTGGAGTCACACACGATGCGCTAATTTCTTTAGATTGAGTTGCGACAACATATATGAAGTGTTGTCTACCAGAGAAGCAAGGTAGAGAGACTCAGTGCCCATGGTTTTTACTGGGGAGTGGTCACCTAGGCACTATCTGCCTGGCTCTTAGCAAATTCCAGAGTCCCTCAAGGAAAGCATGTATTCAGAATAAAGCATATTGTTTATACAAACAATCTAGGCACAGTGAGCCACTGTTATCAAGGAAAGTTTTATATCAATATGAGGGAGATATGTTTACCATTCATGTTCCCAGACACCAGCCAAGGGCCATCCTTGCATGGAAGCTTTTTTGAGATGATGAAATTTGAGTTGACTAGAAGGACAGTAAGGCATGAATAGAATTTTGCCTAGCAAAGAGGGGGAGAACATCATATAAGAAATTCAAGGGAAGGTATGGAATTGTACAAATATGTAGCATGTGTAAGCAGTAATTCATTGTGGTTTGAATACAGATGCATAGTGAGCTCTCTAAAAGTAATGGAAATCACCAGGGCCCAGACACAAAGAAGAAACTTGTGAACCAAAAAGGTAAATTCAAGAAGGTATGCTATGGAAGCCCTAGGGATATCTAGTCTTGAGACTAGCAACTTTGGTTTTCACCTAGCCAGGGACAGGATACAAGATGGCCTCAAGCCCTCTATAAGGTGGTGAGTTCTTAAACCCCTTCTTAAAGCTGTATACCTTTAAAGGGTACATATTCCATGGAAGAATAGGATACCAAAAAAATTGCTTGTCAATTTGGGAGATGACAGGGAAGCTTATCTGTTTCAGTTTGGGCTCTTAGTTGGAGAAAATGGATTCACTGGTGGCTTGATCTCACATACTTTATGGTTTGAATTTATATGACTCATGTGGTCTAAAAATCCCAAGCTGAAATATTAACCTCTAAAGTAATTATAGGTTGATAATCCCTTGGGGCACCTGGCGGAAGCAAATAGAGAGTCAATCTGGAGATCTATGACCTTAACCTAGACTACCTAGGAGTCTCAGAGTATAGCTACACCTGAGAAAACAACCTTAGGAAAAGCTAGCAACAAAAAGTGTTAGCAGTCAACCTGAGGAAAGTTAGCACACAAAACAAATAGCATGATTAGATTCTTAAGAACTTTGAATAATAGAGCTATTGGATAAAGACTATAAAATAAGTATGTCTAAATTAATATTTTAAAAATCATAAGTATAACTTTATGCCAGAAAATTTTAAACTTAGATAAAATGTACAGTATTTAAGAAAAATATAACCCAACAACGTTGAGTGTTCATTGTAGTTTTTTCATAGTAGCCAAAAATAAGCAGCAACCTAGACGTCTATGAATAGGAGAACTGATAAATGATGGTATATTATTTATGCAGTGGAGTACTACATGGCAGTTAGAATGATTGAATGGGAGCCCCATGACAAACCTGAGTAAGTATCACTTTGAGTAAAAAGCTTCATTGAGTGAAAAAGTTATTTGCAGGGGAAAAAGAAAAGAAAAGTTATTTGCAGGATGATACAAATAATATGGTACCATTTATATATGGTTTTAAAACACGCAAAGATGATGTATTGTTTAGGGATACACATGCATTAATAGTAAAAATATGAAAACATGCAGAGAAATGGTAAATATAGAATTCAAGGATTTAGTTATCTATCAAAAAGGAGGAAGGGAAAGAGAATGGGATTGGGTAGGGTCACATATTAGGCTTCAGCTATATCAGAAGAAGATTTAACAATGTTAAAATTTGATGAAGATGGGATGTGGAAGCATAGCTATTCATTATATTCTATATACTTTTCTTAGTATTTAAATTTTTATAACAAAAATATAAATTTAAAGTACTTAGTGTTAAAAATCAATTGAGAAAGTATATAAACAGGATTAAACATGTACATTCCTTATCTTAAATCAAATTATTTATATTTAAATCTTTTAATAGATTAGGTGATAGTTTGTGGGGAAAATATGTAAGGACAAAATCATTTAACCATGGTAT
Source organism: Propithecus coquereli (assembly GCF_000956105.1). Taxonomy (NCBI): domain Eukaryota; kingdom Metazoa; phylum Chordata; class Mammalia; order Primates; family Indriidae; genus Propithecus; species Propithecus coquereli. Next base: position 3,516,503 of record NW_012154840.1, read on the forward strand.
GGCAATTCTGGGGTCCATTCCTGTTTACGTTTTCCAGAATCCTAGTCGCACAGTAAAATGTTTCCTCTCCCAAGGTCTTTTCTCTCTCGATCTCTGAATCTCTCTGTCTCTGTTGATTCTTGTCTCTTGGGGTGTGTTTGAGGGGTATTACTCTCTCAGGGCCTGCGAGGGTTTCCTATCTCTTGGGGTCTCTGTCTTTCTAAACTCCCCACCCCTATCCCCAGAGTCTGCCTCTCACACTTACATTCTCTCAGGGTTCATCTCTTGCTTGTTCTCTCACTTGGCATTTATCACCACCCTTCCTGTCTTTCTTTCAACCTCCCTCCCCTACTTCCTGTCTGTCTTTCTCTGTCTAGAGCTTTCTCTCTGTGGGTAGTCTCTCTTTTTATGCTACATGCATGCATTCCTGCCTGTTACCTTTTCCCTCCCCTCTCCCAAATCTCCATCAGTCTCTTTCTTTCTTAGTCTCTTTGGGTTGATCTATTTCTGTCTCTCTTGCTCACTTTCATTTTCTTTCCTGATTTACCTACTTATTTATATTCCATTTATTTTATTTAGGTAAAGCTACTTCCTCTTCTAATCCAAGCAGCCCAGCTCCAGATTGGTACAAAGATTTTGTTACAGATGCTGATGCTGAGGTTTTAGAGCATTCTGGAAAAATGGTACTTCTCTTTGAAATTCTTCGAATGGCAGAGGAAATTGGGGATAAAGTGTAAGTGCTTTCCTATATTTATTATATAAATGAACCTTTCTATTGCTTAAACAATTTATTTGAACAAATCTATTATGTTTTTTTTCTTTCTAAAGATATGTACTTTCTTTGGTTATTATAGTGCTAGGCCAGTACAAACAACTGTCTTTCTTGTAAGCCACTAGTTCTGACTGAATATTTAGATTATTTCTTCATTGCTGTTTTCTGCTTTTAGCTTATTGCATCTTGAGCTTGTTTCCTTGAGTCTAGCTTTTAATTGATGTCTGTGTTTTGCCATCTTCAAAATTACTTTTCAGTCCATGTAGTGTGGCTTCTACCCTGATATTACACTTTACTGAGATTTTCCCCCCTAAAGTCACTAGTGACCTTCTAATCCCCAAATCTGGTGGACAGCTCTCAGACTTTATTTCACCTGTTTGATTATTCTTTATCATTTTTCCTTTCTTTTTTGTTCCTGTTTGTTTTACTTCTAACATTTGTGCCACCATTCCCTTCTCTGCATCTCCACCTCCAATCTCACCCTAAAAATTACTATTCAGAAAACATATTTTTAAGGTTCCGAACCAGACTTATTTTCTAGGCTATTGTAAGGTCTCAACATCTGATTATAACATAGTTTTAAAAGGTATCTGTGATGCTCTCAATAATTTAATATAAGGCTAAACTAAAATAATCTTTTATCTTTAAAGAAAATCAAACTTGATTTCTTTAACCTCCTGGAAAGAGGCAAAACCTCCCGTTATATTCCAATACCATTTTTTAATATACCTCTACTCTACTCTTAACGCATTTTAATGTACCTGTTTATATGTCTTTCCATTGGATAATAAGCTGTTTGAAGACACAGACTGTTTTATGCTTTTTTATTAACCACTATACCTGGCACCTAGTAAGTGCTCATTAAAAGTTATTTTGGTTGTATATTGCCACAGTATTTACACAGAAACAAGTGGTTCAGGTAAGGGATGATGTCGGCATACTATTAATACGACTACAGTGGTAGTCATGGAGACAAAGGATATGTTTTGGAGTAGAAACAATAGGGTTAGATAGATTAAATACAGGGCAGTAAGGAGAGAGTAGTCAAAGAATGTCTCCTAGGCGTCCAGCTTCAGCGGCTGGTGGATTGTGGTATTATTTACTATGATGTAGAAGATTAGGGAGAACTAAGTTTATTAGAGGAAATAAAGACTTCTGCTCTGGCTATGTTAAGTTTGAGAGGCCTATTAAGTATCTTGAGAAGTGTCAAGTAGGAAGTGAATATTGGAGTTCAGAGTTCCTGAAAGGTCAGATGAGATTATTGTTGTAGGCATGGTTTTTTTTTTTTTTTTTTTGCTGTCAACTTCTGTGATTTAAAATTAATTTTTACTTGGCTTCTATATAAGAATTTTAAAATGGGAGAAGGATTTTAGTTGTCTTTTAATTTCCTACCTAGGGCAGGAATTTCTTCTACCATGTTCATAACAGATGTCCTCGTAGCCTCTCCTTTGATAGAATATTTGCCATCTCAGAAGGCTCCCTACAGTTGAATACTTCAAAACTGTTAGGATATGTGTCCTTATCTTTAGCTTAGGCCTTACCCCTATGGCTGTCTCCCCTTTTGTCTAAAGTACAATGTATCTTCTACTAATTTTTTTACTCTTATTTTTAGGTATAAGCTGAACTCATAGATATTATCAATGTTAACACTATAAAACTGTATTTCTAGAATTGTGATTAGTGCTATTCTTTATTTGTCTAACATTTTATTGTGGATATTTGTAAACATACCAAAAAGCGGAAAGAATTTTATAGTGACTACCAATATACTCATCACTTGGATTCTATACATTTTACTGTACTTTCTTTATCATACATCTATCTGTTTAACTCTCTATCCCTCTATTTATCCATCTTATTTTCTTGATGCATTTTAGAGAAGTTTTGAGACATCACAACTACTACTTAAATTGACTTCTCCTTTAGACAGTGGTGTTTATCTCTCCTGTGACTTTTAGCCTTTTCCTCTCATTTCCTTGATCTGTTCTTTGTATGCCATAATTTCAGTCCTGACCACATGGTCATGAATATACTTCAGTTTGTTAGCTTCATCTCACAGTCTCAGAAACAGAACACTTCAACTGAGTTCTTATTAACCCAGTTATATTCTGGACCCTGTACTTCCATTCATGCAGTCCAATATAGAGGTGTTTTGTCGATATCTAAATAGCACTATTGGTTCATATTGAACTTGGTCAGCTAAGACTCTTCTATTTTAGAAGAATTGCTATCAAATCAGATCCCCCCATTCTCTGTTTGTACAGTGGATCTTTTGAACCCAAATGAAAACTTGATATTTCAGAGAGCAAGAGATAATCAAATTTTAGTGATTTTAGCCAATGATGTGCTATTAAATGTTTAACAACTGGCTCTCCCTCTCCCCATAATAATAATAATAATAAGAAGAAGAAGAAGAAGAAGAAAAGGCAAGCAAATAAAAAAGAAATGCCCTGATTTGTAGCATTTGCTATTCCCATGGTATAAATATTCCCACCATAGCCAATTTCAAGCTACCAGCATTAGTTCAGAGGTGGGAGGAGACGCTAACAATCAACTCTTCCTACTTCAGGGTAGTTACAGCCAACTCCAGTACACACTGATTTCAGCTCAGCCCTTCTGACTTATTTGTTTTCTGTCATATAAATATTAAATTTTGATTGAATCTTTATTCCCAACTTCTTGTTATACGTGAATTTGATAAGTATTTCTTTTATATTTCCATGTGAATCATTAATAAAACAGATAAAACCAAAATGGTTTATGCAGGTATGAAAATTATCAATCAGGACAATAGTTCTTCATGTTGTCTACAACTAGAAAAGGTTAGCACAGATGACCATTAGTATATAGACATTTAATCCTAACAACTCTTTACCTTTTTCACAGTGCGACTTGTCTAAGTTCAGTGGTTTCCAGAAACAGCCTTAATCGCTAACTGATTCAGATCAACCTCTTTCCAGCATAGTAACTCAAATTCTAGGTTAATTCCAATTAAATAATTAGTATTTCTAAGAAGTTAAGTTTCCTACTTATAGGAACTGTCTAGAACTTAACTTATAGCTCATAAAGAATCAATTCAGGCCGGGTTTGGCGGCTCACGCCTGTAATTCTAGCACTCTGGGAGGCCGAGGCGGGTGGATCATTTGAGCTGAGGAGTTCGAGACCAGCCTGAGCAAGAGTGAGACCCCGTCTCTACTAAAAATAGAAAGAAATTAGCTGGACAACTAAAAACATATATAAAAAATTAGCTGGGCATGGTGGCACATGCCTGTAGTCCCAGCTACTTGGGAGGCTGAGGCAGAAGGATCGCTTGAGCCCAGGAGTTTGAGGTTGCTGTGAGCTAGGCTGATGCCACGGCACTCTAGCCCGGGCAAAAGAGTGAGACTCTGTCTCAAAAAAAAAAAAAATTTTTTTTTTTGATTCTGGAAAAGATAAACTACTAAAGGGTCAAGGCATAGGCCTTTCTTTAAGCTAAGCACCAGGAGTCAGTTCATTTCTTTATCAGCATTCTAGAAGTAGGCAACTGGGAGATAGTGCAGAACTTAGAAAGCCATACAATAGAAGATGCATATGTGTTTCAGTCCAATAGCTATTTCATAGCTTCAGTTCTTTTTAGTGCTACTAAATCTGAAGACATCTAGCAGTATGTGTTGAAGATTTTCTGGAGTCATAACCACCTTCCTCTCCTATAGTATAGCTTTCAGAATCAAAAGAAAACTTAAAGAAAGCATGCTTGTCATAGGTATATAGTTTCTTGTATACTGACCTACTTTTGCTTGCATATATGAGGGAGAGAAGGAGACCTCCTACATTTTCTTTCATTTTTTTCGTTTCCAGTGGGTAATTATGTCCATTTACTTCTCACTAAGTAGTGGTTAGATTAGAGTAGTGGTTTGCAAACTTTCTCAGAGCCCCTGCAAGTTGGTGACCTTAGAGCAGAAGGTGAGGGAACAGATATTTTTCCTTCTTTTCCCATAGTGCCTAAAGCAGCTTGATTTTATTATTTATTTTATTTTAACTCCACATAAAACTTCATGTGAACAAATAGTTCTTTCATGGCTAAAAAGGACTTAGATAACTGCTAGATCAAGAATCAGGAATTTTGGACATAATTGAAATGGAATGACAAAGTGTTGTAGAATGCATATAATTTTAAATTACTAAAATACTTTTAATAGGAACAACTTTTTTAATATTCTTTAAACAGATGAAATTTATCTAATTTATCAACTTTTTTTTAACCAGTCATACTTCGTGTCATGTGTAAAAAGTTGTTTGCTTAATCCAAGTTACGAAGATTTTCTTCTGTGTTCTTCTCAGCATTCTGTAGTTTTTACATTTTACATTTAGATTTATGCCACATTTTGAGTTAATTTTTGTATAAAGTATGAGCTTTAGGTCAAACCTCATTTTTTTGCATATGGATATCCAGTTTTGCCTAGACCATTGTTGAAAAGACTGTCCTTTTTCCATTGAATTACCTGTGCCCTATTGTCAAAAATCAATTAATCATATAGTGTGGCTCTATATCTGGACCCTATTCTGTTCCATTGATCTGTGCCTGTCCCTTCACCATTACTACACTGTCTTGATTACCTGTGTGAGTATTGAAATCATGTAGAGTTAGGCCTCCAACTTTGTTTTTCTTTTTCAGAATTATCTTAGCTACTCTATATTTGGCATTCCCGTATAAATTTTACAATCATGTTATTTCTACACAAAAAATCCTGCTGGGATTTTGATTACAGTTGTGTTAAATTTGTACATCAGTTTAGGAAGAAGTGATATCTTTACTTGGTGAATCTTCCAATCCACGAACACTAATCTGTTTTTTTAGCCTTGTTTTTAGCCAGTCCCTCATATCTCTGGACTTGATTGAAGATTTTCTTGAATTGGCTAGTAGGGAGAAGACAGAAGATAAAGATAAACCTCTTATTTATAAAGGTGAGCTACAAACACTTATATATTTTGTTTTTTAAAAATACTCAAAACATATCATACAAACATTTAACAGATTTTTATTGTGTATGTTTGAGGTTTACAACATGATATTATAGGATATATATAGATAGTAAAATGTTTACTGTAGTGAAGTGGATTAATATATCTATCATCTCACATAGTTTGTTTTGGCGATAAGAGCAGCAAAAATCTACTTAGTTAACAAAAATCCCTAATAAAATAGTCTTTGTTGTTGCAATTGTGGAATAAATTAAAATTTTTGCCTTTTTAAACAGCTTTAATCAAGTATAATTCATATCCTGTACAATTAACCCATGTAAAGTATAAAATTCAAAGGTTTTAGTATATTCACAGATATGTGCAATCATCACCACAGTTTTTGAACATTTTAATCACCACCATATAAAACCCTGAACCCTTTATTATTTCCCTCTCCCCTACTCAACTCCCTCACACATAAGCAACCACTAATCTACTTTATGTCTCTAATAGATTGACTTATTCTGTACTGTTCATATAAATGGAAACACATAATATGTGGTCTTTTGTGACTGGCATCTTTCACTTCACAGGCAGGGTTTTGAAGAGGTATTTGTACACCCATGTTTATAGCAGCATTATTCACAATGGCCAAAAGGCGGAAGCAACCCAAGTATCCATTGACAGATAAATGGATAAAAGGAAGGAAACTTTGATACATGGTGCAACATAGATGAATCTGTTATGCTGAATGAAATAAACCAGTCACCAAAGGACAAATATCATATGATTCGTATTAATGAGGTTCCTAGAGTAGTGAAATTCGTAGAGACGTAAAATAGAATGGTGTTTGCCAGGGGCTGTGGGAACGGGGAGATGGGGTGTGAAAGATCACATAACAAGGCTTCCCAGAGTGCCTCATGGTGTATGGGAACTCTCGTTAAAAATCTGTCATCAAGCACAGATTCACTATTAGTTATCCATTTTGCATCTCTGTCTAGCACTAAGCTCGACATGCATGTAGTAGGTCCATAGTAAATACCTGTTGAACTGGCAAGGAAATAAATTACCCTTATCTGGATCTTCCCTCGTTTTGTTTACATAGAGAATAATGCACTAATTATGCATTTTCTTATGTGCCCCTTACATTTCAGTGCTAGGTATATACTAGCACCTTTTATCTTGCTTATCCTCTCCTTTTTTGTTGCTAGCATCCCTTATTGGCATATTTTAACATATATATGTGTAGTGTGTTTGTGTAATTCCTTAAGTTGACTATAGTTAAGAACAATCTTAGCTTGAATATGTTTTTCTATTATCATTATGTATTTTATTACTCAGATCGTTTGTTCTGGCAGTGTTTCATTATCTCTGCCACCATTAATAAATGGAAAAATGTCCCTTTTAATATGTATACCTGTAGTATTGTAATTACATGTGTCTCTATCTTTAATGGGTAAAAACAATTCACATTGTTCTAATTTGTATTTTTCTGACCACTAATAAGGTTGTATATTTTTTTCATATGCTTGCTAGTTTATTTCTAACCTTATAAATTGTCTTCAGCAAACATTTGTTTTAACTATCAGTCAGGTTGGTCTATCTTCTGAGTTACTACTATTACTACTACCACTAACGCTAGTACTGTTTATTGAGCACTGAGCTAGGTTCAAGGGGTACTACAGGAAATCATTACGTGGTATTAAGGGGAATCAAACACACATAATATTTGCCATAATAGAGATAGATATAATTTACTATGGGATCTTACATAATATTAAGTGCTCAATAAGCTTTTGGTGTTGTTTTTTTGTTTGTTTTGAGACAGGTCTCGCTCTGTTGCCCAATCTAGATTATAGTGGTATCATCATAGCTCACAGCAACCTCAAACTCCAGGGCTTAAGCCATCCTCCTGCCTCAGCCTCCCAAGTAGCTGGGACTATAGGCATGTGCCACCATGCCCAGCTGATTTTTCTATTTTTTTTGTAGACATGAGGTCTCGATCTTGCTCAGGGTGGTCTCGAACTCCTGGCCTTAAGCAATCCTCCTACCTTGGCCTCCCAAAGTGCTAGGATTACAGGTGTGAGCCGCACACCTGGCCTCAATAAGCTTTTAATTACTTTGTGACAGGGACTATTGTAAGTGGGTTTTTAAAAAATATTAATTCATTTAATCCTTACAGCAACCCTGTGCAATCAATAGTTACTCTGATTATCTCCATTTTTGTAAATAAAGAAACTGAGGCACAGGAGTTTAATTATTTGCCATAGTGAGAATGTTAGTAAATGGTGAAACTGAGATTATACTCAAGGAGTCTCACTCCAAAGTCTGTATTCTTAACCAGTAACCTATATTGACTATCAGGTTGTAAGTGTTGTATGCATGGAGGTAGTATTATTAGAGATTGTTCATTTGCATTATCACAAAAGGTGAGTATGTTGAAATGCTTTTTAAAATAGTCATATCATTTTCAATTCATTTATGATTAGCATATTTACCTTAATAATTATCCGGTTAGAGTGAACAATTAATGCGAATGTGACTCTAGCCTCTTACCTTTTTATCCAACCATCTGTCTCAAATTCTTTTTTCCTTGGATGTGTATGCTTTTTTTCTAATTGAAAGAAATAAAAATCATAAATAAAATTACTTTCCTAGACATTGCTGAATTTTTAGCAAGGAAATTCTAGGTTTTCAATATCAGTAAAGACATGGGTAAGTAATCAATGTGTGGAAAAGCATCTTTTTAACTAACTAAATTTAAAGAGTTTACTGAAAAGACATAAGTCTCAGTTTTGTTAACCTGTCTTTAAGTCTCTAGGATAGGGCATTATAATATGAATTTTGTTTAGATGAGAAATAGTAGTATTGTGTTTACAATTAAAGAATTAGGATAGAAATTATGATACAATATAAAAATATCATAAACTCTTAATCTGTCAGTATTTTAATATCAATACAAGTATCGGGTGAAATTTTAGCTGTCTAAAATTGACATATTAGATCACTAATTTATAAAGTTGCAATCCTTTACACACACACAAAAATACTCATGAAATGGTAACATATGCTGACATTTGTGGCTAGCCTGTAGAATAGTTTTGGGCACATAGTAGGCATTCAGTAAATATTTGTTCAGTGAATGTATAAAGGCATTCTTTGTCTCTATTTTTTATCTGATTATTTTCAAGTCATTAATAAGGGGGGAAAACCTGGCCATTTATAGATTTAATTAAAAGCAAGCCTCATGATCAAAATGTAATTTGATCATATTCTTGTGGATTCTAATCAAGAAAACCCATTTAAGAAATTCTCCTGTAGATGAAATAGGTTTTAAAAATAGTTGTAGTCATCAATATCTATTTGAATGAAATCTGTGGTGAATTTATTTGTAATATAATTACTCCTTGATTAAGAAAAGTATATACTATATTTTGCTATACAAATAGAATATTTATATATAACCCACTTTTAAATAGTGAGCAAGGAGAAAAATCTACTAATATTAGCAGAGCAATTTATCAAATCACTTTTGTGCTTTTTTTTTGTTTGTTTGTTAAATTTTCAGGTGAAGGGAAGTGGCTTCGAAACATTGACTATTACCGTTTAGATGGTTCTACTACTGCACAGTCAAGGAAGAAGTGGGCTGAAGAATTTAATGATGAAACTAATGTGAGGTAGGAAAAATTTTCTGTGTGCGTGTGTGGAGAGACAGAAAGAGAGGGGTTTTTTTGTTTGTTTTTTTTTTGTTTTCTGAGACAGAGTCTTGCTCTGTCACCCTGGTTAGATTACAGTGGTATCATCATAGCTCATTGCAGCCTCACACTCCTGAGGTCAAGTGGTCCTGGTCCTCCTGCCTCAGCCTCCCGAGTAGCTGGGACTACAGGCATGAGCCACCATGCCTGGCTAGTTTTTTCTGTTTTTAGTGGAGACAGAGTCTTGCGCTCACTCAGGCTGGTCTTGAACTCCTAAGCTCAAGTGATCCTCCCACCTTGGCCTCCCAGAGTGCTAGGATTACAGGCCTGAGCCACCGGGCCCGGCCCCTTGTAGCCTTTTTAGTCTCACTTCTTTCACTTAGTGAAATGCATTTGTGATTCAGCCATGTTCTTGCATATGTCAATAGTTTGTTTTCATTTATTGTTGCATAGTATTCCATTGTATGGATGTATCACACTTTGTTTAGCTGTTTCCAGTTGAGGGACATTTGAGTTGTTTCCAAAGAATTAAAATTGAAGCTACTCTAAGCATTCATGTACAAGTTTTTGGGTGAACATAGGTATTTACTTAAGTGAAATGAAAACCCAGGGTTGCAATTGCTGCGTTATATGGTAAGTTTATGTTTGTCTTTGTAAGAAACTGCAAGTTTTCTTAAGTGACTATACAATTTTCATTTCCACCAGCAACACATGAGTGTTCCAGTTGCTCTGTATCCTTGTCTGCACTTGGTATTGTCATATTTTTTAAAAAATTATTTTACTCACTCTAATAGATGTGTAATGGTATCTCTTGTGATTTTAATTTGCTGTTACCTAATGATAAATGATGTTGAGCATCTTTTCATGTACTCTTATGAACATTTTTATATCATCAACTATAGATATAGGGTGTGTTTACATTTGTGTTTACATCATTGATGTTGCTTTTTAATTGTTAGTAATTGACAAAATCAGACTGCATTTGGAAAAGAAAAATTTATACATACAGTCATGTGTCGCTTAACAATGGTAATACATTTGGAGAAATATGTTGTTAGGCAATTTTGCATTGGGTGAACATCCTAGAGTATACTTACACAAACCTAGATAGTATAGCCTACTAAACATCTAGGCTGTATGATATAGCCTATTGCTCCTGCACTACAAACCTGTGCAGCATATTACTGTACCGAATACTGTGGCAATTGTAATGCAATGGTGAGTATTTGTGTATCTAAACATATCAAACATAGGAAAGGTACAGTGAAAATACGGTATTATAATCTTATGGGACCACCATCGTATATGTGGTCTATCATTGACCAAAACATTATGTGGCATATGACTGTATACATAGATACACACATACATATGAGGGCTGTCTAGAAAGTATCCAGCCATTGTTAATATAACAACTCATATTACATGGCTGGATACTTTCCAGACAGCCCTTGTATACAAAGGTGTGAAAGCATGGCTGTTAGATGGGGGATTAATTTAATGGAAAGATGGCTGAAGTATGCCTTAAGAAATGTTTTAAACTTTGAAGTGTATTATATTGTGTATGTAAAACATGTTTTAATTCTAGCAGAGTCATGAACTAGACTTAGGATTAAGGCTAGAGATATTCTAGTTAGATCATAGAAAGATTAATAGTTACTGAAAATCTATAGTCTAGGAAAGCTTACAAAGGGATGGTTTAAGTACAGTTAAGTTATAAACATACGTGATTGATTATCTAAGTGCTTACAGAATAAATGCATTTTATATTCTGTTTGCCCTGTTTTTAAAAATTATTTGTGTATGAATGTGAAGAAGTAATTTTATTCAGTAACTCTGATTTTTTAAACATAACCTAAACCTTTGACTTGCTCAGTTTACCAACATTTTAAATATCACAATAGCATATGATCTGTCCCATAACATTAATACTTGATGACCAATAGGGAACAACATTGAAATTTAGATGCCGAGCTGTCAGCTTGGCTTACTCACTAGTGAATTAATCATCCCTAAATATATGCCAAAAAAATATATTTCATTCAAATTCATGCTTACAGGTTGAGTATCCCTTATCTGAAATGCTTGGGAGCAGAAGTATTTCAGATTTCAGATTTTTTACGATTTTGGAATGTTCTTACCTGTTGGGCATCCCAAATCAGAAAATCTGAAATCCAAAATGCTCCAACAGGTATTTCCTTTGAGCATCATATTGGCGCTCAAAAAGTTTCAGATATTAGAGCATTTTGGAGTTCAGATTGCTGGATTTGGTATGTTAACCTGCATATACATATTGTGGATTTGGAGGGTTACTCTTGGGAAGCTGAACCCATCCAGATTAAATCCACAAATGTCTGTATATATTCTAACTTCTCATGACTCAGTGATTTTCAGAAAATAGGATATAAATATAATCATTGTTTATACTAAAGTGATCTGAAAGACACATTAAGATAAACCTTAAGATAATGACCATACTTAACCGTGTTGTGTTATGTTACCTGGAAGTAGTTTTCAGCAATCTCAGGGGCCCTGGTTAACTTAATACTATTTTCTATTTGTTTGTTTGTCTTTTTATTTAGAAATGATTATAGATTCTCCTTAACTTGCAAAGATAATACAGAGAGGTCCTGTGAACCCTTCACCTAATTTTCCCTAATGGTTAGATCTTATATACCTATAGTATAATATCAAAACCAAGAAATTGATACTGTTTCAGTATGTGTATGTATCTGTGCATTTTAATCACATGCGTAATCAAGATACAGAAATATTCCGTCACCACAAAGATCTCTCTCATACTGCCCTTCTATAGTTGAATCCATCCTTAATATCAGCCTCATCAATATCCCTAACTCCTGACAATGACTACTTTGTACTTCATCTCTATAATTTTATCATATCAAGACTTATATAAATGGTATCATACTATATATGTGATCTTTTGAGATTGGCTTTTTTCACTCAGCAAAATGCTTTTGAGTTACATCCAAGTTGTCATGTGTATCAATAGTTGTTCCTTTTTATTACACAGTAGTATTCCATGGTATGGATGTACCACAGCTGTCTAACCATTCACTTATTGCAGGACATTTTAGTTGTGTCTAGGTTTGGCTATTACAAATAAAGCTGCTATGAACACTGTGTTTCGGTTTTTGTGTGGACCTAAGTTTTCATTTCTCTAGGATAAATGCCCAGGAGTGCTGTTGCTAGGTCACATGGTAAGTTTGTGTTTAATTTTTTAAGAAACGGCCAAACTCTTATCCCAAATGTCTGCACCATTTTATATTCCTCCCAGCAATGCGTGAGAGATCAAGTTTTTCTGCATCCTCACCGGCATTTGGTATTATCACTATTTTTTATTTTAGGTGTTCTGATAGATGTGTGGTAGTATATCTCATTGTTGTCTTAATTTCCATTTCCCTGATAGCTAGTTATCTTGAATATCTTTTCAGGTGCTCCTTTGCCATCAAATACTGTATATCCTCTTTGGTGAAATATCCCTTCATGTCTTTTTTTTTTCCTCGACACAAGGAAACAATTTTTTTTCCATTTTCTAATTGGATTTTTAAAAATTATTGTAGAACTTTGGGGGTTCTTTATATAATCTAGATATGAGTCCTTTGTCAGCTAAATGGTTTGCAAATATTTTCTGCCAGTTTATGGCTTATCTTTTCATCTCCTTCACAGGATATTTCACAGAGCAAAGTTTTTAATTTTGATGAAATGTAGTTTGTCAGTGATCGTTTGTTTGTTTTGATCACGCTTTTGACGTTAAGTCTAAGAACTTGTCCCCAAAGCCCTGGGTCCTAAAGATTTTCTCCTGTGCTGTGTTCTAAAAGTTTTATAATTTTACATCTTATATTTAGGTCCATGTTGCATCGTTAATTTTTGTATAAGGCGTGAAGTTTAGTTAAAGGTTTATATTTTGGGCTGTGGATGTCCAGCTGCTCCAGCCTGCTTTGTTGAAAAAGCAATCCTTCCTTCACTGAATTGCTTTTGTACCTTTATGAAAAATCAGTTGGCTATACTTGTGTGGGGCTGTTTCTCAGTTCATTATTCTTTTCCATTGATCCATATGTCTGTCCTTCTGTCATTACCACATAGCCTTGATTACTATAGCTATACAGTAAGCCTTAATATCACATTGATTGATTCTTCTCACTTTATTCTACTTTTTATGGATAATTTTAGCTAGTCTAATTTCTTTGGTTTTTTCAACATAAATTTTAGAATAATATTGTCTATATCTACAAAAATTTTAGAGAGATTTTAGTAGGAATTGTTTTAAATCTGTTATTTGTGGAGAATTGATATTTTTACTATATTGAGTCTTCTGATCTTTGAACACAGTATGGGTATCTCTCCATTATTTGATTTCTTCCATCAGTGTTGGTAGTTTTCAGCATACAAGTCCTGTATATCTCTTGTTGGATTTATACTTAAGTATTTCTCTTTCTTTTAGTGATTATAAATGATTTTGGTTTCCATGTGCTCATTGCTTACATATAGAAATGCAATTGATTTTTGTTTTGATCTTTTGTCTGTGATCTTGCTGACCTCATTTGTTTTAAGAGTTTGTTTTGTAGTTTCCTTGGGATTTTCTCCACATAGACCATTATGTTTTCTGCAAGTAGGAATAGTTTTATTTCTTCCTCTCTGATCTATACGTTTATTTCCTTCTCTTGCCTTATTGCACTGGTTAGAACTTCAGTAATATGTTGAGTAGCAGTGGTGAGAGTAGACCACTTGCCTTCTTCCTGATCTTAGGAGAAAAGCATTCAGCCTTCATTAACTATGATGTTAGCTGTAGGTTTTTTTGTAGATACTCTTTATCAAGTTGAGGAAGTTCCCCTTTGTTCCTAATTTGCTGAGAGTTTTTATTATGAATGGATGTTTAATTTTGTCGAATACTCTTTCTGCCTCATTTAGTATCATCTGTTTTTTCTTCTTTAGCCAGTTAATGTGGCGTGTTACATAGATTGATTTTTGAATATTTAACCAGTCTTACAATCCTGAAATAAGCTCTCCTTAGTCATGTGTTTAATTCTTCTTATATAGTTCTGGGTTGTATTTGCTAATATTTTGTTGAGAGATAATCATGAGAGCTATGATACATATTTTATTGTTTTTGTACTGTCTTTCTCTGGTTTTGGTATCAGGATAATACTGACCTCATAAAATAAGTTGAGAAGTGTTGTCTCTTCTATTTTCTGAAAGTGATTATGTAGAATTTGTGTTAATCCTAAATGTTCGGTAAAATTTACCAGTGAAACTTTCTGGCCTTGGAGATTTCTTTTTTGAAAGTTTTAAAATCACTAATTAAATTCCCTTAATAGTTTTAGGACTATTCAAGTAATCTATTTCATATTGAATGGTTTACAGTAGTTTGTGCTTTTTGAGGAATTAGTCCATTTCATCTTGATCTCTAATTTATGTATAGAATTTTTCACAGCATTCTCTTATTATACTTTTGATATCTGTAGGGTCTATAGTGATAGCCTCTGTTTCATTCCTAATATTGGTTATTTGTGTGTTCTCTTTGTCAGTCTTACTAGAGGTTTATCAATTTTATTCATCTTTTCAAATAACCAGCTTTTTGTTTCATTGATTTTTTTTTTCTATTTTCATTTCATCTGTCTTTTGGTTTATTTTGTTCTTGTTCTACTTTCTTAAAGTAGAAGCTTACATTACTAATTTGATTTGAGACTTTTCCTCTTTTCTAATGTAAGCATTTAGTGTTATAAATTTCCCTTTCAGCACTGCTTTAGCTATGACACAAATTGTGATATGTTTTCATTGGGTTCAGCATATTTTTTATTTCCTTTGAGACTTCCTCTTTGACACATAGCTAATAACATGTTGTTTAATTTCCAAGCATTTGGAGATTTGTATTATTTTTCTGTTATGGGTTTCTAGTTTGATATAATTATGTTCAGAAAATATGCTCTGTGTGATTTCAGTTCTTTTTAATTTGTTGCATTTTGTTTCATGGCCCAAGATATTATGTATCTTGGCATATGGTACACAAGCCCTTGAAGAGAATGTGTATTCTGCTATTGCTAAAGGGAGTGTTCTGTAAATGTTGATCGTATTTTGTTCTTTGATGGGGTTGTTTTGTTCTTCTTTATCCTTGCTAATATTTTTTAGTTGGTTATTCATTTTTGAGAGAGTAAAGTTGAAGCCTCCAACTATAATTGCAGATTTGTCTGTTTCTCCCATCAGTTCCATCAGTTTTTGGTTCTCATATTTTCAGCTTTTGTTTAGTTTATACACATTTGGGATCGCTCTGTCCCGCTCTGTCTCTCATAATTTTCTTTGCTGTGAAGTCTATGTTATATGATACTATTAATAATATAAGCCACTCCTGTTTTATTTTGATTGATGTTTGCGTGGTATATATTTTTTCGTTCTTTTACTTTCAACTCTCCTATATTGTTATATTTACCTATATTGTTATAAGTGAATTTCTTATAGACAGCATATAGTTCAGTCATGCTTTTTCATCCGCTCTGTTAATCTCTTTCTTTTAAATGGTGTGTGTAGTCCATTTATATTGAATACAGGGCTTGAGTATGCCATTATATTTTTTATTCAATTTGTTCTTTCATTTTGTTTTGATTATTATTTCTTTTTTTCTCCCTTCCTCTGGGTTATTTTGATCTTTTTTGGAATTCTATTTTGATTCATCTGTAGTGTTTTTTAGTGTTTCTCTTTGTATACCTTTCATAGAGGTTACTCTAAGTATTACATTTTGTGTGTGTGTGTGTGTGTGTGTGTGTGTGTGTGTGTGTGTGTGTGTAAATATAAACTTGTTACAGTCTACTGGTGACATCATTTTACCAGTTTGATTAACATGCAGAAACCTTACCCCCTTAGGTTCCTCTTTTGGGGGGGTGCGGGGAGACAGAGTCTTGCTTTGTTGCCCAGGCTAGAGTGCAGTGGTGTCATCCTAGCTCACCACAACCTCAGACCCCTGGGCTCAAGCCATTCTCCTGCTTGAGCCCCTAGAGCAGCTGGGACTACAGGTGCGCACCACCATGCCTGGCCAGGTTCCCTGTTTATAATGTAACTGTTTTAAGTGTTCAACCACATCAGTCAGTGTAATCATGTTTTCTTTAACCATAAAACATAATTTAGAAAGCATAAACAGAAGGAAAGTATTTATTCACTCTGTCACTCTTTTTTTTTTTTCTCTTTTCATTGTTGCGTCTTCCTTCCTAGTGTTTCAGCATTACTTCTATCATTTCCTTTGTATATAGAGAACTTCCTTTAGCCATTCTTTTAGGGCAGGTCTGCTGGCAACAAATTCTCTGAGTTCCTTCATTTGAGAATTTCTTGATTTCTCCTTCATTCTTAAAGGGTATTTCTGCTGGATAAAGAATTTTGAGTTGGCAGTTCTTTTCTTTCAGCACTTGAAAAATTTGTGCCACTTCCTTCTGGCTTCCATGGTTTCTTATGAGAAACCTGTTCAAATTATTTTTCCCCCTTTAGATAAGGTGTTTCTCTCTTCTTTGAATTCTCTCTTCTTTCAAGATTTTTTTTCTTTATCTTAGTTTTCAGAGAATGCCTATGATGTGTCTTGTCATGGCTTTTGAGTGTATCCTGTTTGTGATTCATTCATTTTCTTAAACCTATAGGTTTATGTTTCTTGCTAAATTTTGGTAATTTTCAGCCATTATTTCTTTAAATACTTTTTCAAGCCACTCCATCTTTCTCCTCTCCTTTTAGGACTCTGATGACAAAAATGTTAGATTTTTTTGTTATAGTCTCTTTTTTTTCCATTCAGTTTCTATCTGTTGTGTCATTTCAGGTTGTGTCATTTCTTTTGTTTAGTATTTAAGTTCACAGAATCTTCTATCCTCTACATTCTGCCATTGAGTCAGAGGAATGTAGAGGATAGATTTGAGTGTTTTATTTCTGTTATTATATTTTTCAGTTCTAAAATTTCCATTTGGTTCTTCTTTATGTCTTCTATTTCTTTGATGAGACTTTCCATTTTTTTCATTTGTCTCAAGTGTGTTGATAATTGCTTATGAGGCATTTTTATAATGGCTACTCTTAAAATCCTTGTCAAACAATTCTTACATTTGTTGTCTTGATGTTGGTGTCTGTTGATTGCCTTTTCTCCTTGAAGTTGAGATTTTCCTGGTTCTTATGACAAAGTTCTTGTGTTTAAACTGAGCATTTTGGTTACTATATCATGAGACTCTGGATCTTATTTAAATCTTCTGTTATACTGGGCATCTTCTGACAAAAGTTCTGGCAAACCGTGAGGTGTCCTGCCTCATTTCTGTCAGTTGATGGTAAGAGTTCAGTCTCCCCAGTAGGCCTTGACTGGTACGACCCTTGCTGGGAGGGTGAGGATTATCTGTTTACTTCTCCCCACATGGCTTCCTCTGACACTGCAAGGGGTATTTCATTCATTCTTGGGTGGTGGTATAATTCTTAATTCTCCACTAGGCGCCTTTTGATATTACCCCAGTAGGGAGGGGAAGGTGTTTTCTTGTAACTGCTTGGTGTAGGTGGATGTCCTGGTTCTCTTCACTAATACTCCTGGGTCTTGGGGGAGGACCTTGTTAAATCATACTTCTCTAAGACCACCCTGGCAGTGCCTTTAGTTGTAACTTGGTTAGGTTAGAAGGATAGGGTACAGGTATATTTTTTTCTGTACTATTTGGCTGGAGCGGAGTGGTTATCTTAGAGTTGTCTGTCTTGCTATGCTACCCCTTTTATGGGCCTTTAGCTAGAAAGGTCAGCCTTTTCTTAGGGATTTTTTTTTTTTACACCATCTGCTGGAGTTCTTCAGCAACTAGTCTAGGATATATAAGGCAGAAGGAAAGCCTATGAAACTCACTGCCATTTTGTCCCTTAAGTCCTGAAGTCCATGCCTGTCTACTTCCTCCTTTTCACTTTTCAGAGCCTTCTTCTGTTCTTTTTATATATAATGTCCAGAGTTTTTAGCTGTACTTATTGTGAGGAATAGGGAACAGTATACAGTGTACTCCATCTTTCTAGAAGTGCAAGTCCAAAGATTAAACTTTTAAAAGAATTATTGTATATATGCCTTTTGATGAATATATTTTTTTTTCCTGTTGGTATATGCCTAAAAGCAGGGGTCCCCAACCTATGATGAGTTGTATAATTATTTCATTATGTATTACAATGTAATAATAATAATAGAAATAAATGTAAAGGACTTGAATCATCCCAAAACCTCTCCTCCACCACCCCCCATCCATGGAAAAATTGTCTTCCGTAAAAACAGTCCCTGGTGCCAAAAAGGACTGCTGCCTAAGAGTGATATTGCTGGGTAATAGGTATGTTCGGCTTTAGCTCATGTAGCCAAAACATTTGTCAAAAATGGTTGTACCAGTTTATACTCACAGCAGTAGTATATGTGTGTTTTAGTTGTCCTCCGTCCTCACCATCACTTGATATTGTTTGTGTATTTCTTAAAAAAAATTATGGTGTTTATATAGTGGTAAGACTTCAGAGTTTTAATTTGTATTTCCCTGGTAACTGATTTCAGGTGGATTGTAGTAATTGGAAGCTAAAACAATGAAGTTTTTAGAAGGAAACCGCAAAGATTATTTTCCTCATCTTGCAGTAAGAAAAATTTAATAAACGGGACACACAATGTACTAACCATAAAAGGAAAGATTGATAAGTTGAGCTTTATTAAAATTAAGAACTTCTATTCTCCAAATGTGTAGTAGTTAATTTTATGTGTCAACTTGGCTGGGCTAAGGGATGCCCAGGTAACTGGTAAAACATTTCTGGATGTGTCTGTGAGGGTGTTTCTGAAAGAGATTGGCATTTTAATCAGTAGATTGAGTAAAGAAGATTGCCCTCATCAATATGGGTGGGCATGATCCAATCTATCGAGAGCCTGAATAGAAGAAAAAGGCAGAGAAAGGGCAAATTTACTTGCTCTCTGTGTTTGAGCTGGGACATGCATTTTCTCCTGCCCTTAAAGATCAACAATCCTGGTTCTTCAGCCTTCAGATTCAGACCACGACTTATACCAACTGCCCCTATCCCCACTTCTACCCCCTGGTTCTCAGGCCTTTGGACTGGGACTAGGATTTATATCAACTCCCCTAGTTCTCCAGCTTGCCGACAGCAGATTATAGGACTTCTGGGCCTCCATAATCACAGTGAACCAAGTCCCATAATAAATCTACTCATACACACAAACTCACTCACTCACTCTTACTCCTATTGGTTCTGTTTCTCTGGGAAACCCTGACTAATACAAAAGGCATTTCACATTAAGAGTG
>NW_012154840.1:3536582-3539156 GCF_000956105.1 Propithecus coquereli
ATATTCCATTGTAAACATATACCAAATTTTGATAATCCACTCATGGATTGACGGGCACTTGGGTTGTTTCCACATTCTCGCAATAGTGAATTGTGAATTCATTATACATATGGGATAAGAGTCCTTTCTAAATCTATATATTAGACGAGATTGGGCGTGTCTATGGCCATACCACCCTGCACGCGCCCGATCTCGTCTAATATATAGATTTAGAAAGGACTCTTATCCAGAATGTATAATGAATTCTTAAAAATTAATAGGATAAACCAGACAACCCCAAAAAAGATGGACAAAAAACTTGAACAGGACTTCACAAAAGTTAATATCCAAATGGCCAATAAACATATGAAAGGGTGCTCATCTTCATTAATCATCAGAGAAATGCAAGTTAAAAATGTTTTTGACAAAGATACAAAAGTGATTCAATAGAGAGGATAGTCTTTTCAAAAAATGGTATTGGAACAGTTGGACTTTCATAGACCAAAAATGAACCTTGACATAACCCTTACCCCTATTCAAAAAACCAAGTCAAAACAGATCATAAATCTAAATGTTAAACTATTATACTGTGTAAGACAACATAAAAGAAAATCTTCCAGAATTGGGGTTAGGCAAACAGTTCTTAGTCATGATGCCAAAGGCAAATAATCCATTAAAGAAAATATCAGTAATTGGACTTAATCAAAATTAAAAACTTTTGTGTGTGAAAGACCCTGTTAAGAAAAGGAAAAGACAAGGTAGGCATGGTGGCACATGTGTGTAGTCTGAATTACTTGGGAGACTGTGACAGGAGGATCCCTGGAGCCCAGGAGTTTGAGGCTGTAGTCAGCTATGATTATACCATTGCATTCCAGCCTGGGTGACAGAGCGAGACCCTGTCTCTTAAGAAAAAAGAAAGGAAAGGAAAGAGAAAGGAAAGGAAATGAAAAGGAAAAGACAAAGGACTCATATCCAGAATGTACAAAGAATTCTTAGAAAGGAAGCAACCTAGTTAGAAAATGGGCAAAAAACTTGAACTGACACTTCACTGAAGAGGGTGCATGTATGGCAAATAAGCATATGAAAAGATTTTTAACATCATTAGCCATTAGGAAAATGTAATTTAAAACCATGAGTTATCCCTTTACACCTATCAGAATGGCTAAACTAAAAAATAGTGACAACGCCAAATGCTGGTGAGAATGCAGAGGAATGATCTGTCCTACATTACTAGTAGGAATGTAAAATGGTACAGCTACTCTGGAGAACAATTTGACAGTTTTTTTAAAAAAATAAAACATATGTTTATCATATAACCCTGCAGTTACGGTCTTGGAAATTTATCCCATAGAAATGAAAACATTTTCACACGGAAACTTACACACAAGTGTTTATAGCAGCTTTATTTTTAATAGCCGTAAACTGGAAACAACCCAAATGTTCTTTAAGATGTTAATGGATAAACAAATTATGGTATATCCATATAATGGAATACTGCTCAGTGATAAAAAGGAGTGAAATATTGATATTGATCCAAACAACAACTTGGAAGGATCTTAAGGGCATTATGCTGAGTGAAAAATGCCAGTCTCAAAAGGTTACACGCTGTACAATTCCATTCATATAATCTTTTTTTCATTTTTTCATATTTTTTTGGGGGGGGAGACAGAGTCTTACTCTGTCACCCTGGCTAGAGTTGCAGTGGTGTCATGGTAGCTCACTGCAACCTCAAACTCCTGGGCTCAAGCCATCCTCCTGCCTCAGCCTCCCGAGTAGCTGGGAATACGGGTGCGTGCCCCCACGCCTGGCTAATTTTTCTGTTTTTTGTAGAGACGGGGTCTCCCTGTTGCTCAGTCTAGTCTCGAACTTCTGAGCTCAAGCGATCCTCCTGCCTTGGCCTCCCAGAGTGCTAGGATTACAGGCGTGAGGTACCGTACCCAGCCTCATATAGAATTCTTGATGTGATAGGATTGTGATTCTGGAGAGCACATCAGTGCTTGCCAGGGTTTAGGATTAGGGGAAGGGTATGAATACTAAGGGATAACACAAGGAAGTTTTTTATGTGATGATGGAACAGTTTTGTATCCTGCATGTGGCAATGGTTACGTGATCCTACATACATGATAAAATTTCATAGAACTTATACCCCAAACAAAAACTGATGAAATCCAAATGAGCTCTGTACCTGAGTTCATACCAATATCAATTTCCTGGTTTTGACAGTGTACTGTAGTTGTGTAAGTTATTGTAAGTTACTATTGGAGGAAGCTGGATGAAAGATACATGAGAATTCTCTAAACTACTGTTGCAAATTCTTGTGAACTTTAAACTATATTGAAAAGACTATAATAAAAGCAAAAAGATAGTACCATGATTTGTCAAGATCTGGAACAACTGGAACTATCACACACTGCTAGTGGAATGTAATTTGGAATAACTACTTTGGAGAAATAAATATTTGTCCAGTTTAATGGTGCCATATACATACCCTATGGCTCAGTAATTCCACTCTTGAATATGTACCTAACAGAAGCGCTTTTACCAAAAGACATGTACAAGAAGGTTTATAGGAGCACTATGCAAATAATGGTTCAT
>NW_012154840.1:3541067-3548656 GCF_000956105.1 Propithecus coquereli
TGAACTATTGTGATAATTTCTAGAGGTTGTATTCCTAGATGTGTGGTAGCTCCATGTTGACATAAAACAAGAATTTAGTATCTCTGCTCATTTTGTACCGGGTTTTTCTTTAGTATATGATTAGTAAACTAAATTGTAAATTCTTTCCCAAAATTTAGAGTTTCTTTGCACTCTAGTATATAATGCCATAAACATAACAGGCACAGCATTTGTTTTTAATTTTCTGTCGTGAAAGAAAATAAGGCTTGGTATAAAGGCATTTTATGGTGATTGTTGAGAGCTTATTATATTCCAGGGATTTTCTTATTCTAATATAAGTTGTCAACAATAAATGAATTAGTATTGTATAGTTATCCAATGAAATATCATGCAGCCACTAAGCATGATGTTTACCGGGAAATTCGAGGAAATGCTCATAATATAAACTGTATGTACAGATGTTATCTTGATGTGTAAAACCCAAAAAGTAGATACTGAGAAAAAAAAGAAACCTACATGAAATGTATCATTATTTGAATGGAGGTTGTTTCTAGGGAGTGGATCTGAGTAATTTTTTTTTCTTTAGACTTGTTTATATTTTCAAAAAAGGTTATATATAATCTTTTTCAAATTAAATTTTTATTAATATCAAGGTAATATACTTACATAGTTTTAAAAAAGCAAATAGTTTTACAAGGCCTCAAATAAAAAGCAGTCCTGTGACCAACCTCTTTCTACCCAAGATTTCTACTTTTTGAAGTAACCAATTTCAACTCTTGGCATTTCTTTTGTATTTACTTACTTAAGAGATCTGTCCGGAAAGTATCCAGCCATGTAATATGAAAAATGGAGACATTTATCGAAGAAGATACAAGACATAGGACAGTGATGCCTCAGTTCACTTCAAAGTAGGCACCTTGGGACCTCACACAGTTCTCCTAGCATCTCTTCCACTGTTCAAAACACTCTGCAAAATCCTTTGTTGGAATCACCACCAGTTGCCTCATTGTATTTTCCTGAATCGACGGTTTAAAATCTCTTCCCTTTCAAAGGTGATTTTAGTTTTGGGAAAAGCCAGAAGTTGCAGGGTGCCAAATCTTGGCTGTAGCGGGGCTGGTTCACCTGGGTGATTTGATGTTTCGCCTAGAAACTCTGCACGAGACGTGATGCATGGGCAGGCGCGTTGTGATGAAGCTGCCAATCAACAGTTACCCATAGCTGTGGCCGTTTTCATCGCATTGCATCTCTCAGCCAACGAAGAACATTGAGGTAGTACTCCTTATTAATTGTTTGGCCTGGAGGAGTAATCTTGTGATGGACAACACCTTCCCAATCAAAAGATTCAGTTAACATGGTCTTGATCTTGCTGCAACTTTTCCGCACCTTCATTGGGCGTGGAGAACCAGGTAACTTCAATTGGGACGACTGGGCCTTGTTTCTGGATCATAGCCATAGATCCACGGTTTATCTCCAGTTATGACCTCCTTGAGGAAATCTGGTTCATTGGTAGCGGTTTGAAGCAACTCATTAGCAAATGCAGAATGATGTTCCTTCTGCTCTGGTAGCAGAAGTTACGGAACGTATTTTGCCACAACACGTTCTGTGCCAAGATCCTGCATCAAAATCTCGCACGCAGTTGTTTTGGAAATCCCCAGATCAGCTTCTAGTTCTTGCACTGTCTGTCACTAATTTTAGTTGATTGCAGCCTGAACATGTGCAACATTCTCAGGTGTTCTGCTTGTTGCAGGCCTTCCAGAATATGGATCACTTTCAGCAGATTCTCGACCATCTTTAAAGTGCTTGTGCCACACTTTTGTTTGTGTTGCACTCATTGCGTCATCCCCGAAAGCCTTATGGATCATCTGAATAGTTTCTGCAGGGCAGTGTTCAAGCTTAACGCAAAATTTGATGGAGATTCGTTGCTCTACCCACTCAGTCATTTAGAATGTGACGGCCACACAGAACACATGCCCACCCAGCAGCATCTCGCGCCCCACTGATTAGTATAGTGAAGTCTTCATTGTTCGCACATGCACATTACAGTCCACTCTTCTTGGCTGCCAGGTTACATCAATGTGCAAACTGTTCTCATTATATTAACAATGGCTGGATACTTTCCCGACAGGCCTTGTATATCTTTTCTACAGTCTAAAGTGGCAATTTGCCCACCGGCACATGCACGCCTTTCCTCATTCGTTTTCTCAATACAATTTTTTATAATATTTGCCTAAATGAATTTGGTGTGTTTGCTCTATTGTGACTATGTAAATATTCTTAAGACATTTAAAATACTATGAATAGTTTTCCTTTTTTGTGCACCTGTTTATTTTTGCTAAAGTATTGATTTGTTTTTACCATTTGCTTAGTTTTCTGTGTACCTATTTCTAATTTATTCCCAGTTCTCCTATAAAAATATTATAAATCCTTGTGTTCCAACACATCAGTTTTTTTTTTATTTCCTTAGGTACATCCTTCCTGGAGCCCTGTGTCTTCTTGCTCCCATTTTACCTACCTTAGTACCTTGAATCTATCTAACTTCTCTCCTTACATTCATTACACTATTTTATAAATGTTTGCATATGAGTCACCCCTACTGTACTCAGTTCCTTGAACACTGCCCTTCATTTTGATGTACTTAGTGCCCCAACAGTACCCAATACAAAATGGACTTTCAAGTTACACAGACATTTTCTAAATTTACTCAGCAATCTATAAATAAAACATTGACTATATTGTACACATGATTTTCATTTCATCTTTATTCTTAATTCAGACTATTTCATTTTCTAGCACTTCTTCCTGGGAATATAAATCATCAACCTGATTCCTTAGAATAATGTCTTGTTTTCTTCAGTAAGTAAGAAACAAATTCTCTGAACTCCTAATTGTTCAAAAAACTATCTACGGATCAAAAAGTGGTATCATAATTGAAATATCTGTAAAGCACTCATTACTAAAGCATTTATTCTATATTTTCATTTTCAGGGGGCGATTGTTTATTATTTCCACCAAAGCAGGATCTCTAGGAATTAATCTGGTAGCTGCTAATCGAGTAATTATATTTGATGCTTCTTGGAATCCATCTTATGACATCCAGAGTATATTCAGAGTTTATCGCTTTGGACAAACTAAGCCTGTTTATGTATATAGGTTCTTAGCTCAGGTAGGTTTATAATTTATATTTTCTTTTTCATATTGAAAGACCGGATGAAACTGATTATTTTAGAGGTGCGGAACATACATGTATTACAGAGAGGTAAACAAAGTTTGAAACTATCAATCCTATACATGAGGCAGCAGAAGTCAATTTTGACATCTCACGATTTTCTGTTTTGTAATTTGTCAATTTCTGTAACGTCAACTTTCTCAGGTTGAAATTGTTTTGCATGAGTAAACAAATTTGATATTTTCTTGCTAGTTCAGGAAAGTCAAACATTTTTAGTTCATCTATTAACAAAGATAGAAAAACCAAATAACTGTTAATAAATCTGATTTGCTTATGAATGAAAAAGTTAGATGATCATTGTTTTTCAGTGGCCACCAGG
The DNA here is from genome assembly GCF_000956105.1 of Propithecus coquereli. NCBI lineage: Eukaryota > Metazoa > Chordata > Mammalia > Primates > Indriidae > Propithecus > Propithecus coquereli. The sequence continues at coordinate 3,544,592 of NW_012154840.1, forward strand.
TATTCTCTTAATTTGAAAAATGTGGGTAAAAATAACATAGAATCATTACAAAGAATATTTAATACTTTCTAGGCAAGAATATTAAAGTTTCTTCTTTAAATATAAACTCAGGTCTTAAAAAACAGAAACTCAAGTTTGAGAAAAATAAGTATTAATGAAATCAAAGAAGTGAATACATTTCAAGGTAATACAAGTTTATAGGATCAAATTGCCTTTTTAACTGGTACATCTGCTTTGGAAGCAGGTGCTACCACTCTCCACCTGCCTCCAAATCTGAGTTTCTCAATCAGAGACTGGGTTTTACTGGCAAATCCTTCCTTATTTGATCTTCTTTAGTACCTAATATGATGGATAACCTCATTGTAAACTTTTTCCTGTTATTTAAATTTAGAGTTTTTTTACATTATATTGTATAATCTGTAATACATTATATTTAATATACATTTAATGTAATGTAGTTTATATGTAATGGATATAGAACTTTATATGAGTTTTCTGTCTTGAAATTATACAAAGTAAGACCTGCTATAAAGGCAGTTTATAGTGATTGTTGATAGCTTATATGATATTGAAAAAGGAATTAAACTACTCTCTTGCATTGTAACTTTAATACCCACCTAAATTTTTATTTTGTGTGCCCCCTTTTTTCTGTTTATGCTGGTTATCTGCCTGCCCTCCTCCTTCTACCAAATGTAGAAATATATAAAATAACACATGAATGCATTTTGGTCAGATAGTGTAGAATGATTATCATTGATTTAATTTTCTTAATTTGTCGCGTTAAACTGTGCTGAAAGTTGAAATCTTTCATGAATTAAGCAACATTGCTAATGAATTTTTCTTTATGTAAATATATTACCATGAAGTTTTACCATTACATATTAACCAGTAACTATGTTTCTCCTTGATTAAGTTTCATGTTTATAAATTTTATTTGTACATTGTTCCTTCTTTTTACAAAGGGAACCATGGAAGATAAGATTTATGATCGGCAAGTAACTAAACAGTCACTGTCTTTCCGAGTCGTTGATCAGCAGCAGGTTGAGCGTCATTTTACTATGAATGAGCTTACTGAACTTTATACTTTTGAGCCAGACTTATTAGATGACCCTAATTCAGAAAAGAAGAAGAAGAGGGATACTCCCATGCTGCCAAAGGTAAACATATTTAGATTATTAGCTTTAAAAAAAAACATGGATGAAGGAAATTTTACTACTACTGTGAAAGTTAGTCATCTGATCAAGGCTGTATTTCAGAACTTTTCAAAGAAAAAATTGTATTTAATAAATTTTATCTAGATAATTATAAATGAGAGGGGGCTTGATTAGTTCTCCATCTAACAACCACAGAAAGATAGTGTATTCTGTGCCAAATAAAAAGTTCAGCCTTCCAGAAAAAGGTCTCCAAGTAGAAACCTTAAGGGAAATAGTGTAGTTTAATAAACTATCCTCTTTTAATAAACCTCTGGTAGAGAGCAGGCATATACAATTTAAATACTTCTATATAAAATTAAACTGTCTCATTTTTAACATTCTTTTCTGTCAGAGAACAATTAAGAATCAGCAAGTGTCCAACAGGTATATGAAAAGGTGCTCAATGTCACTCACATCTGGGAAATGCAAATCAAAACCACCATGAGATATCACTTTACATTTGTTAGGATGGTTATTATTAAAAAAAAAAAAAGACACTAAGTGTTGGTGACGATGTGGAGAAAAGGGAATCCTTGCACATTCTTGTTGGGAATATAAATTGGTACACTCACTATTGAAAACAATGTAGAGGTTCCTCACAAAATTAAAAATAGAACTATGATGTGATCCCAGCAATTTCACTTCTGGGTGTATATCCAGAGGAATTGAAATCAGGATCTTGAAGAGATATCTGAACTCCCATATTCATTGTAGTCATTATTCACAATAGCTAAGACATGGAAGCAACATAAATGTTCATCAGCAGAAGAATGGATAAAGAAAATGTGGTATACAAATACAATGGAATATTATTCAGCCTTAGAAAAAGGAAATCCTGCCATTTGCAATAACATGCATGAACCTGGAGGGCATTATGCTAAGTAAAATAAGCGAAACACAGAAAGACAAATACTGCATGATCCCATTTATATGAGGAGTCTAAATACTCAAACTCATAGAAGTCAAGAGTAGAATGATTATTTCTAGGGGGTGGGGAGAGCAGGAAATGAGGAGGTATTGGTCAAAGGGCACAAAGTTTCAGTTAGGCAAGATAATTTAGTCCTAGAGATCTAATGTATAGCATAGTGCCTATTGTTAGTAATATTGTATACTTAAAAATGTACAAAGAGGGTAGATCTTATGTTAAGTGTTCTTATCACAAAATAATAATAAAGGTGGGAGGACATTGTTAGAGGTGATAGATATGTTTATGGCATTGATTGTGGTTATGGTTTTGTGGGTATATACTTTTCTTCAAATTTACCAAGTTGAATACATTATAGCATTTTTTTTTTGAGACATAGTCTCACTCTGTTGCCCTGGCTAGAGTGAGTGCTGTGGTGTCATGCTAGCTCACAGCAACCTCGTACTCCTGGGCTCAAGCGATCCTACTGCCTCAGCCTCCCTAGTAGCTGGGACTACAGGCATGTGCCACCATGCCCGGCTAATTTTTTCTACATATTTTTAGTTGTGCAGCTAATTTCTTTCTTTATTTTTTTTTTTTTTTACTAGAGACGGGGTCTCACTCTTGCTCAGGCTGGTCTCGAACTCCTGAGCTCAAACAATCCGGCCGCCTCGGCCTCCCAGAGTGCTAGGATTACAGGCATGAGCCGCCACACCCGGCCATTATAGCATTTTGTGTGTCAAAAAATTATGGAGATGTAGCTCTAAATGTAAAAGAATCTTTACTTAAAAACTATAGTACTTAGAAGTTTCAAGATATTTTCATGTTACTTCAGTTGATCAGTGGAATAGCTTTTCAGGTTGGTAAGAATATCATTACTCCTATTCTACATATGAAAACATGGAGTCTCAGAAAGAGTAAATGACATATTCAAGGCCAAAGTTAGTAATTTATTTGTTGAATCAGTACTGTAATTGAGATTTCCTCACTATAAATTCTGTTATTTCTGCTCTAACACATTGCCCACCAGAGGAACATAATTGTTTATTCATCTGTTTAATCAGCAAATAAAACAGTGTCTCTTACTTGATATTTTTTCACTCTTGTAAAGCAAGTAAAACTTACACACTCGAAAAAGGACCCTGAGAGGCAATATGGTGAAGCCATCTTGTTTTATAGATGGGGAAACTTTGTTTTATTAAGTGATTTGCCCACAGTTTTCAGCTAGTAAGTGGCAGAGCCAGGACTAGTATCTACATCTATCTTCTAGTCCATTGTTCTTGCATAAGAAAATGTTATTTAATATTAATATCACAAGTAAAGACAGACACTCCTAGGTAAAATGGTGGTTGTGTGTTTATTTTATAAAATTTAATATGGTAGATATCATTTTGACCTCTTTGAACATAAGAAAAAATCTGTATGTTTTCTAATCTAAATAAAGATTTTATATATTTAAACCTATTCTAGTTACCTAAAAGGCCATTTGGGGGAATTTTCTGCAGGGGGGGAGTGTATTTCCTGTGTCTTGGTTTTAAATTCAAGCACTTAATGTTCTATGCAACTGTTAAGAGACTTGGGAAAGCAGCTTACAAGGGTATGGTGTCACTATACCAAAGTCACTTTAGTCACTTGTAAAAAACTCAAAAGTATATTAGTTCTTCATGTGGTTGGGCACATTTAATTAAAGGAAAAGATAATAGAAATAATGTTTTCCTAATGTTACTATAAATCAGTGATTTCTCCAGTTAAATTTTTAGTGCATGTGTTAAAGTAACACGTACACTTAGCACTTTGGAAATATTTTTTAAATGTCATTTGTATATATGAGCAAATATTTTGTGAACTACTTGCAGTTCACTGATATACCATTTAAGAGAGAGTTTATTTTTGTGATAACCCTTATCAGTTCTTTGGATAATGGCTTAGTGCCACTTTGGAGTTTAAATCTACCATTGTTCTATTTTA
>NW_012154840.1:3551591-3557861 GCF_000956105.1 Propithecus coquereli
CAGTATGAGAACATATAATAGGGTGATGATTGTGGGGTGAATCAGACATTTCAAGAAAATAAATAGTAGAACTCAATAACTGATGATACACTCTAATTTTTAAAGGATTAGGCAACAAAAAATGTTAACCTAAATAATGAAACTTATTTATTCATTCATTGATTTAAAACTTTTTGGGGTGCCTATCATGTGCCAATCATTATGCTGGTCACTAAGGATACATTGATAAATAAGTCTAGGATCCTGCTCCTAAGAAGCCTATACTTTAATAAGCTTACTTTAAGCAAGTAAATATAATAAAAGTTATGGATGCTGTAATAGAAATCTGTGTAGGTACCAAGGAAGGAATATTTATTTTTTTCTTAGAAAATTTGGAGATGGGGGCTTGATATTAGGAGGGCTTGAATGAATGTTGAAAATAGAAGTGGTTAGCTAAGTTTGCATTGCTAGGAAGGCAAAAGGGCAGAAGGCCCTTCAAGAGGGGGAGCAAAAAAAAAAAACACACATGCATAAAACAGTATGACAAGTTTGAGAAGGTTCAAGTAGTTAAAAATAAGTGTAAAGAGATAGTGGTAGCATAAGGGTGGGTACAGGAAAAGGTAAAAGACAGTAAAGATAGGTGGGAATCTGATCATAAAAGTTAAGAGTTTGTACATTGTCTTATAGGCTGTGGGGTATATTTAAAAATTTTAAGCAAGAGACATCAGATTTTCATTTTAGAAAAATCATTTTGTATATCAGTGTGGTGGATAGATTGGGGAAAAGAAAATGGATATTAAGATACTTGTTAGGACACTATTAAAATGATCCAGGTGGGAGAGGTAATGTGGGCCTGAAGTGAGGTGGTAGCAATGGGGACAGAGAACTACCAGGCACAATGTAGGTACTCAGTAAATGTTAACTTTGTTCCCTCGGTTTATTTGTAGAATTTCATTTAACTTTGCCACTCCTTTAATAGAATTTGAAAATTGGTCCTTTGAAATGGGTACAAGTAGGTGTTTTGATATTTGTGGTGAGCAATTTCTTGGTATTTGAACCTGCTTTTATTAAAGATATTTCAAAGTTGGTTCCTATTATTACAGTACAACTACAAACGCCTTCTTACCCATAATTTTTTAAGATGAGAGACTGTTAAAAATGATATATTTTCTTCCCCCTCCATTGCTATTATCTAAATAGTTATTAAATTGCATGCCTTTTATGAATTGATTTTTCTTTGTACTTCAATAGTCCTGAAGGCACTTATTTTCAACCTACTTGATACGTGATTACCGTATCTCTTTCTGCCTCATCACTACTTCTTTAAGTCATTATTACATAATTCCTCTTCCTGCATTTCTATTCTTGTTTAGTGTTTTACTTCTCTACTTCTAATTTGGTTTAACATCTCAGACTTAATTTATTAGCTACTTGACTATTTTACTATTTTCCTTGTCTTTATCTTTGCAGCTCTTCGTTTTTTTGTTTGTTTGTTTTTTTGTCTTTTTGAGACAGAGTCTCCCTCTGTGGCCTTCTGTAGAGTACAGTAGCATCATCATAGCTCACAGCAACCTCAAAGTCTTGGGCTCAAGTGATCCTCGTGCCTCAGCCTCCTGAGTAGCTGGGACTATAGGCACAGGCCATGACACCTGGCTAATTTTTCTACATTTTTAGTAGAAATAGGGTCACATTGTTGCTCAGGCTGGTCTCAAATTCCTGAGCTGAAGCAATCCTCTCGCCTTGGCCTCCCAGAGTGCTAGGATTACAGGCGTGAGCCACCGCGCCCAGCCTATCTTTGCAGCTCTTTAAAGGCAAGAACTACATTCTATGCTCCTTGTCTGTCATCAGTAGTGAATAATACAATGCTGGGCATTTTTGTCTGGCCTTTTTTGAAATTCTTGTTACTTCTATAGTGATACTTAACTGAACTTTTATTGTTTCTGAATAATCCATATATCATTGAAAAGCAGTGCTGGAATCAGACTTATTTTGCATGTAGTAAAATTGAAATGAAGAGTGATTGGTCTGTAATAGTGGGCTTGTAAAAGGAAGAGAATTGGAGCTTTAGTGTGTCTTTTGTGTCTTCAGTTCTATACTGAATCTGATATCTTAGCTTCATTCACCACCCAACATCATTACTTATATTATCTTAAATTCCTCACTGGATTCTTACTGTTGCTGCTGTTGCTTTTACCTTTTTGGAATATAATGGTCTTGTAGTCTTATGAACCTATTTTTTAATAAATTGATTTCAGGGTCTCTTGAATGATGTCTACAAAGTGTCTATGCATAAAGGATAATGTTCCTCAGCCATTTCGAAACTGCAGCATGATCTGAACTTCTAAGTAGTTTAACACAAGTTTCTAATAAGTAGTTTAACACAAGTTTCCGAACTACTTACAAGTAGTTTAACACAAGTTTCAAATCTACATCTAACGATGTAAATTTGTTGACTGATTCTTTTTTTTTTTTTTTTTTTTTTGAGGCAGAGTCTCACTCTTTTTGCCCGGGCTAGAGTGCCGTGGCGTCAGCTTAGCTCACAGCAACCTCAAACTCCTGGGCTCAAGCAATCCTCCTGCCTCAGCCTCCCGAGTAGCTGGGACTACAGGCATGCACCACCATGCCCGGCTAATTTCTATATATTTTTAGTTGTCCTGAGCTCAAACAATCCGCCCGCCTCGACCTCCCAGAGAGCTAGGATTACAGGCGTGAGCCACTGCGCCCGGCCTGTTGACTGATTCTTAATTGTTTTTTAAGTATTAAAATAATAGCTAACATCTGTTAGCATTTATGTAAATTATGTTAGGGAAAATGCCTTTTCTGGTAATAAACTTATAAATTATATAGATATCAGAGATGAAAATCTTGGTCAAGGTCATATTTCATAATATGCTTAAGTGTGTGTTTTGTTCCTGTTAGGTACAGTGTACACAATCTAAACTCTACCCTTTATTAAGAAAACAAAAGCTAGTAAAACTGGCATAGGAAGGTTTTTTCTCATTTCCCTTTTCCATCACTGTACTACTTACGTCTTTTTAAATGTGGACTGCTTGTCCGTAATTACAGGGAGAACAAAATGGGGATTTAAAGTACCCTAAGTAAGGCTTTAGGTTTGCTTTCTCCACCCTGATTTTATGTACAATTTTCTCCCCATGTCTTTAGTCCTTTATTCAAGCTTTAGTACCTCAAAGCATAGTTTACTGAACAGAGATGTTACTGTGTAGTAGGTTTATTGGCCAGCAGATGGTAATATATGGCTTTACATAGTCATTTTTAACACTAAAGTGAAATATACTCCATTAAAATAATTTGATATGAAGTATGAAATAGCTAATCAACCTATTTTAGGAACTATCTCTGAACTTGCATATATTTCCTTTGAGAATAAAGGTCCAAAAGAACGGATTTAATTATGGAGCAAGTGTTAGTAACCTATGGTGCATGAACCACGTGGTGGCACATGAACTCAGTATTTGTTGACAGATACCTCTGAGCAGCCATGCTCGTAATTAAAGCATATGTGAGGTTTGATATTATTGTCTTCTCCTTCTTTGCCTCTTTTATCAACAAGTTTAGTACGTTTTTTCTTTAATAAAACAAATTATAGTATTGTTCTTGTATTTGTATTCACTAGTATAAGAATGATGATTAGTCATCTGAATAAGACTAGACTACCAGAAAAAAAAAGAATAGACCACCAGAAAATATAACAAGCTCCAGAGAAATTGTTTTAATTCTACTATTTCTTTGTAAGTTACCAAAGTCTCCCAGTGTTTGCTGGGATGGTTGAGGCCAAGTAAAAAGAACAATTTGTTTAAGCCCTGTCCCTCTTCCGGAAAACCTGCCGACCACCCTTTTCGAGGTATGATACTAGGCAAGCCACTTAAGCTTTCTAAGCCTCACTTTTCTCAAGGAGATAAGAAGATAAAAGTACTTCCCTCAAAGAGGAGATAATCCGTGTAAACCACACTAGCACATAGCAAGTGCTCAAATGTTAGCGCATAGTAAGTGCACGAATGTTAGTGGCTGGTTTGTTTCCATAATTGTTATTAATATTGCCATTATACTAGATTCATTTCTCCGAAACTAGTATGGACTTAAATTTTTGAAATATCAGAGGAGTCATGTGAAGTCCTGCTCCTTAGGAGAAGATTAAGCTTGATATAACAGATCAGTAGAAGAGTAAAAACATTCAGCAGCCAGAGAAAATCATCTCAGCTAGGCTGTAGAAGAGACAAGTATTTGAAACTTGAACTCCCCTAGAGATCAGTTATATAATCAGGAGGGAATATGATGATTATTAGATATTGATAATCATTTTTAATAAAGTTAGCATGCAGTTGACTAAGAGTATTACCTTTTCCAATGTTTGAGGAGTTTTTTCCCTTAAATAATACAAACAACTTTAGAAGAATTGTCTACCTTATAGCCAGCTGATACCTTTGTGGCAAATTTAAAAGCGAAGAGGTGCTTCTGGTGTCCCTCCACACACTACACAATAAGTACTTATTAATAGACTGACCATACTTTATTTTTAGTGCTACTTTGTATCTTATTTTTATTGTATCACCTTATAACACAAGAAAAATTCTTAAGGAGCCAAAGTCACCAAGTCTTTTAGGGAAAACATTTGGGTTACAGAGACCATGGTACCAACGATGCCTCTAGATAGGAGCCTCCCTAACCCTGGCAAGCTGTCTTACAAATAATTACAAATGGAAATATCAACATATATAAGGCAGCCTTGCTGGTAGTATTGGGTTGGAGGGCAGCGTTGGGGAGTGGTATGCGAGATTCCATTGGGGAGGGTTTAGGATAGACTTTAAACAGTGTCTCCTATGGACAGTTTGAAGCACCAGAAATATCTGCTACTCAAGATTATGGAAATCCCGAAATTTAAAATATCAGGTTTGTATTTAGTAAGTGCTCATTTAATAAAAGACTTACCTGACAGCAACCTTTTTTACTTTATAGACAAATTAAAAGATTTATCTATTCCCTCTAGACTACAGCACATGGCAACTGTTCACTAACTATTCAATAAAAACATATTATGTGAACAAATGAATTTTTGTCCTAAGATTGCAAGCTAACCATTGTGAGGCAATGGTTGACTTGCCTTTAAAATAGTGTTTTTCCTTGTGTGTAGTTTTGGACTAACTTTCATTAGACTCACCTGGTGGCTTGATAAAAATGCAGATTCCTGGCTTCATCTAAGACTTACTAAATCAAAATTTCTGGAGGTAGGCCCTGGGAATCTGGATTTTTTTTAACAAGGTCTATCACTGCTGTGTGTACAAGGTATGTGGTAGCATGATTTGCCTTTACAATTGTTATCAGCTAAACCTTTGAATTAAAAAAAGATGGTAGCTAACCTGTATAGAGTGATTTTTTATAGCAGGCATTGTGCTAAGGGTTTTGCTTGCATTATCTCATTTAATCCTTATAGCCCCCTTACAAAGCAGGTAGCATTTATTTCTATTTTATGGATGATGAAATTATGGCATAGAGAAGTTACATAGAGGCTGGATGTGGGGACTCACTCCTATAATCACAGCACTTTGAGAGGCCAAGGTGGGAGGATCACTTGAGTCCAGGAGCTTGAGACCAGCCTGGGCAACATAGTGAGACCCCATCTCTACAAAAAATTTTTTAAAATTAGCCAGCGTGGTGCTATGCAACTGTATTCCTAGCTACTCAAGAGGCTGAGGCCAGAGGATCACTGAAGCCTAGGAGTTCGAAGTTATAGTGAGCTGTGATCGTGCCACTGCAATTCAACCTGGTTGACAGAATGAGATTCTGTTTCTATAAAAAAAGAAAAGAAAAGTCACACAGCTGATAAGTGGTAGCACATATGTTTGAACTCAGTGCTGTGACTCCAGACCCCCACCCTTTTTAACCACTGCACTATACTATGCTGACATTGATATTTTATAAGATTAAACTTGTGCAAGAAGTAAATTGAGACACTCTCCCTTGATGTGACTTTATACTTTTTCTTCTTCCTGCTTCTTTCTTTCCTCTTTCCCTTCTCCTCCCCCTCCTGCTCTCCCTCCATCTCCTGCTCCCTGCTTTCTTGCTTTTAGCCTCCATATCTTTTACCTTTCTTTTGCATTCCTATTTCTTTATCCTTTCCTACTGTCTTCTGAAAGAGTGCCTCAGTCTGATCTTCTAGTTCCCTAAGTTATTCAACTGTACCCCTCCTACTATTTATATTTATTTCAACTGTTATTTTTTGTCCTTAGTATTTCGACTCTTTTAAAAATAATTTTTGTTTGGCCGGGCGCGGTG
>NW_012154840.1:3558116-3560170 GCF_000956105.1 Propithecus coquereli
AGACTCTGTCTCAAAAAAAAATAATAATTTTTGTTTGATTTTCATATTGGTAATATCTTCTCTTGTTCCATGTGTTTCAGTAACTCTGCTTCAGATGGCATATGATGCCAGTTGTCACTCCAGGGATGTCTGTGTCTGTGTGCATATGCATGCACATACGCACACATGTGTCTATAAGTTTCAGGATTTCATATTTCCTTTTCCCTTCTGTAGTTTCTGCAAAGTTGGTTTTCAGGGAGGGAGCCAGCAGCCCATGCTGGTTCATCATGTTAATAGTTTCATCCATAATATGGGGACAATAGTATGTTCATAGAGTTATTAGGAAAATTAAATATTCCATGTGAAGCTCTTAGAATAGTGCTGGCATGAAACATGAATTCCCTTTAGCTTTAAAAAAATCTACATAGGGATGCTTGGATTCACATCCCAGCTTTCGAATACTGTTTTGATATGCTAAAATGTGGAGCTAACCAGGGGGAAAAAGGTACTGGCCCTCTTTTTTTAGAGTTTGAGCCGTCCCAGGATTCCGCTATATGTTCTGATATTTTCCATCTCCCTTATTACAAAGAAAAGCTGAAAAATAAAGATTGGCTAATTTTCAAAAATTTCCCATTGTAAAGATTTTTAACTCAGAAAAATGTGGATACTTGTGTACCCATCACCTGGATTCAGCAATTATTAATGTTTTGCCACATTTGCCTCATCTATTTTCCTGAGATATTTTAAGTTACAAGCATTGTGGTATTTCACTTGTAAATACTTTACTATGCAGTATGTCTCTAAAATAGTAAGACATTTCTTATATAACCACAGTGCCATAAAATGCATAGCTTAATTCCCTAAAAACCTCTAATAGCACACTGATATTCAGATTATCCCAGTTGACTCCCAAATGTCTGTTATAGCTGCTTTGTTCACATCAAGATCCACTCACGTTGCACACACTGTATTTGGTTGGTTCTCTTTGTTTATGTCTCTTAATTTAATGTAGTAACTTCCTCTCCCTACATTCTGGATTTATTTCCTGATGGTATGTTTGAACTTATTCTTCTATCTCTGATATATTCTGTAAACTGGAAATCAGAAGTTAGATCTAAGGGCTTGATTAGATTCGTGGCAGATATTTTTGGCAAGAATGTTTTACAGATGATGTGTGAAAAATTAATATTTTTTAAGAACAGAATAAGATACGAGGAAAAAGCAGTAAATATATATTGAGTGCTTGTACTATGTACCTTTAAATACATTATCTCATTTAATCCTTACAATAACTCTGTGAGCCGTAGGTGGTATTATCTCTTTGTAGTAAGGGATCACTCAACTATTAATGAGCAAAATTCACATTCGTAAAGACAAGAAAAAAAAAAAGGCCCTTTATCTTTACATAAGTTTTTTTTTTTTTTTTGAAAATATTAAGGGGGTACAAATGTTTTTGTTACATGGATTTTTTTTTTTTTTTTTGAGACAGAGTCTCGCTCTGTTGCCATGGCTACAGTGCAATGGTGGCATCATAGCTCACTACAACCTCAAACTCCCGGGCTCAAGCAATCCTTCTGTAACAGGAATTTATTTGTATATATTTATGAGGTACAACTGTAATTTTGTTACATGCATAGACTGGGCAGTGGTAAAGTCAGGGCTTTTAATGTATACATTACCCGAATAATGTACATTGTACCCATTGAGTAATTTCTCATCATCCACAGCCCTCCCACCCTACACTCTTCCAAGTCTCCATTTTCTATCATTCCACACTGTACGTCCATGTGTACCCATTATCTGGCTCCCACTTATAAGTGAGAGCATGCGGTATTTGTCTTTCCGTATCTTAAGATAATGGCCCCCAGTTCCATCCATGTTCCTGTAAAAGACATGCTTTCATTCTTTTTTATGGCTGAATAGTATTCCATTGTGTATATATACCACGTATTCTTTTTTTTTTTTATTTCAGCATATTATGGGGGTACAGATGTTTAGGTTACGTATGTTGCCCTTGCCTTCCCCCTCCCCCCCAAGTCCAAGTTTCAAGCGTGTCCATCCCCTGGATGGTGCGC
>NW_012154840.1:3560220-3561301 GCF_000956105.1 Propithecus coquereli
GTGACATTTGGGTTCCTTTATTTTAAATAAATCTAGATTTTAAAATATAGAATGCTTTCACAGTGAATAATATTGTATGATAGAAAACCGTTAAGATTGTATAATATAGTCAGTTTAACTCATGGTTTGTGAAGTTTAAATTCTTCAAATTTATAGAAAGCTGTAAGATCTCTTAAGGCCTTTCTCATATGTATTATCTCAAGAAACTAAGGCTTAGAGAGTTTGTAATTACCCGTGGGTACCTGGACAGTAAGTGTTAGAGCTAGAACTTGAACTCAGTAGTTTTCAAATTGTGTTCCAAGGAACCCAAGAGATCTACACAGATGTGCTTTAGGGGCTGCTACCATGTGGCTAAACAAGTACAGAGAGGCCAGGCAAGCAGCATGCCAAGCCCTGCATCACATTTCAATCAGAGTCCCTCTTCTTTTATCTTTTTATATATTAAACTTCAGCATAAGATTCAAAGAGAGAATATATCTGCTTTAAAAAAAGTTTTTAAAACACTGTACCGTGCTGCCTTTCTGTCACAGTAACTAAAACCTGCAAGGGATCTAAAAAGGGAGTATGATAGGATATATATGAGATTTACCCGAAGGAGCTGATAGTCTAGTTGGGGAGAGAAAAGTAACATTCTTAAAAATGAAAAAATGAAGTGCTGATGTGACTGGTACTGAGTATGTTTGCTGTAATAGTTAGGAAGGGGTAGAGGATGGAGGATTCAGGTACAATTTTGATGGGAAAAAATCAGACTAGTCAGCCCATAAAAGGTGGTTAGTATTTAATTGGATAAAAGGAAGAATGAAGTGTGAGTTAGGGGTTAAATAGTTCGGGTGAAGGGACAGAGGTAAGAATTTATGTACCAGGCTTAAGGGATGATGAAATCGGCCAGATGAAGAGTTAAGGTGCTGCTGGGCATGGTGGCTCACACCTGTAATCCTAGCACTCTGGGAGGCCAAGGTGGGCGGATTGTTTGACCTCAGGAGTTCGAGACCAGCCTGAGCAAGAGTGAGACCCCGTCTCTACTAAAAAAAGTAGAAACAAATTAGCTGGACAACTAAAAATACATATAGAAAAAATTAGC
>NW_012154840.1:3578275-3586091 GCF_000956105.1 Propithecus coquereli
ATGTACACTTATGTGTTGATCAGTTAATACCAATTTGATGGTGAGTACAACCACATATTCTTTATCCAGTCATCCACTGATGGCCATTTAGATTTGTTCCATATCTTTACCATTTACTATTGTGAATAGTGCTGCGATAAACGTGTGAGTACGAGTATCTTTTTGATAGAATGATTTCTTTTCCTTTCGGTGGATTCACAGTAGTAGGATGGCTGGATCAAATGGTATTTCTATTTTTAATTCTTTGAGAAACCTCCATAGTGTTTTCCATAGAAGTTGTACTAATTTACATTACCACCAACAGTGTATAAGTGTTCCCTTACTCCACCTCCTTGCCAACATCTGTTTTGGTTTTTTTTTTTGTCTTTTTCATAATAGCCATTCTGACTGGGTAAGATGATATCTCATTGTGGTTTTAATTTGCATTTCTCTGATTAGTGATGTTGAGCATTTTTTCATATGCTTGTTGGCCATTTGTATGTCTTCTTTTGAAAAATGTCTATTTGTGTTCTTTGTGTACTTTTAATGGGATTTTTTTTAAAGTTGTTGGAGTTCCTTGTAAATTCTGGATATTATTAGTCCCTTTTCAGATGCATAGTTTGCAAATATTATCTCCCATTATGTAGATTGTCTGTTCACTCTGTTGATTTTTTGTTTTGTTGTACAGAAGCTTTTTAATTTAATTAAGCCTATTTGTCTATTTTTATTTTTGTTGCCTGTGCTTTTGAGGTCTTAGTTGTGAATTCTTTCCCTAGACCAACGCCTAGAAGAGTTTTCCCTAGGTTTTCTAATAGTATCCTTATAGTTTCAGGTCTTACATTTGAGTCTTTCATCCATCTTGAGTTGATTTTTGTATATGGTGAGAGATAGGGGTCCAGTTTCATTCTTCTGCGTATGGCAATCCAATTTTCCCAGCACCACGTATTGAAAAGGATGTCCTTTCTCCCCAGTGTATGTTCTTGTCGACTTTGTTGAAGATGAGTTGGCTGTAGATATGTGGCTTAAACATAAGAATTATTAATGAATCATTTCCTCTCTGTGCCTCAGTCTCTGGTAAAGTGAGAGCAACAAATTAACTTACTTCTGAAGTCCTTTATAATTTCAACATTATCTGATCCTCATAGTTGCTCAGGCTTATCATGGTTTTCCTTTTAGGTAATGAGAGGTGTCCTTTATGCATAAGGTACAGTTTTACAAATATTAATATACATTCTCAGGACAAGTAATCACTTATTGGTCTTTTTTATGACAGGCACATATCTAGGCTTTCTTGGACAATTCCTATATCAATTTGTCCTGTAAAACATCTCTTGAATTTTTTTTATTAGGAAAACTTGGTTAAGGTGTTAAATGCCTTTCTCTCTGTGGAAATATGTTGTTGATGTTTTCTTAAATTTTTTTTTAAGAGACAGAGTCTCACTATGTTTCCCAGGCTGGACTCCAGCTCCCGGACTCAAGCTATCCTTCTGCCTCAGCCTCCCAGGTAGCTGGGAGTACAGGTGCACACCACCATACCACCGCTCCCAGCTCCTTTTTTTTTTTTTTTTTTTTGTAGGTGAGTGTCTGCTTTACCACCTTTATAAAAGGTGTTGGAAATAAGAAAAATAACACCATTAGAGTTCTCCCAGTAGCTGACCAAGAGAAGATTTTTTGGTAAAGAGAGGGGTTAAATTTTGTCAGATGTTACGGGGTGAGATGGGTGAGATAGGATCAGGTCTGAGACCCCTGACCATCAGATTTGGCAACGCAATGGTCATTGGTAAATCAGGCACTATGCTAAGCACTTCATGTGTAATGTTTAATCTCCACAATAATCCTGTGAAGTAGATACTTACTAGGCCCATTTTATAAACCAGGAGACTGAAATTCAGCAAGGAAACTTGCTCAAGGACATAGGGCTAATAAGTGGTAAAACTAGGATTTAAATCCACTTAAGACTCTAGATCTGCACTGCCCAATACAAGAGCCACTAGCTCCATGTGGCTATTTACATTTACATTTAAAATTCAGTTCTCAGTCACGCTAGTCACATTTCAAGTGCTCAGTAGCCACATGTGGCTAGTAGCTACCATGTTGGATAGTGCAGACACAAGACATTTCCATCATTGCAGAGATTACTATTGGATAGCAGTGCTCTAGAGCCTACAATCTTAACCGTTACACATAAGGGCTCCCAGTTTACAAAGTTACCATCTTTTAATGTGTGTGTGTGTGTATTTCATTTAAATCCTGCCATTAAACTTTCCTCTGAAATTCAAATGGCTTGACACAGGTCTTCTTTTTATCAAATAAATCGATTCTAGCAACATCATATTGTTTACATTATATTGTTTATAGTTCAAGCAGTCTGGTCATGAAATTGTCTATTATAGAGAGAAACCTGTTGAAGCAAGGCTATATGTCCGTTCACTTTTTTCCATTTTCATTTATAGGAGTTCAGAACAACATAATTAACATGTTGGAATAATCAATGATCCTGAATTAATATAGATATTTGAGTGCCACAGTATCTGTATATTAATATCCTAAAGTGGTATTATTCTATTGGTTAGGTTGATTTGAATGTAAGTCTTTTAACACTTCTGGAGTAGGAGTAGCAAGAAATTGAAGCTGTGACACTTTTAGGGGCTTAAGTATCTGAATACCTCACTTTTGTCTCTTCAATTACTAATATTTGCATAACCAAATTTTTTATATCAGATTTATTATGTTGAATCCTTAAAGGACTATAAATTGCAGGAGAGATTTATCAATATAAGAATTACTAGATGACCTTATTTATATCATTTTTATTACTTCTTTTAATATTTTCTGTCTTTAAGATATAATTTGAAAGCCAGGTATAGTGGTACATTCCTGTAGTCCCAGCTACTGGGGAGGTTGAAGCAGTAGGATTGCTTGAACACAGGAGTTAGAGGATGTAGTACATGATGATTGTGCCTGTGAATAGCCAGCCACTGCACTCTAGCCTGGGCAACATAGCTAGACCCTTGTCTCTTAAAAAAAAAAAGATACAATTTGAAGTGCTAAATAACTGCTTTCATTTCTGTTTTATATGTCTTCTGTTTCCTTTTTTACAGCACACCTATAGTTGAATTAGAGGATGTAACAATGTGAAATAAAGAGATAGTATGAACTCCAAATTATATAGAGTGAAAATTGAATTCCAATTCAGGCTCTGTTTGGAAAGCTGCAACCTCTAGAAAGTCACTACAGTCATGTAAAATCTAGACTGGCAGCTCTCTGCCTCACAGTGGCGTGTGGCATGTGTAATAATTGTAATGGATAACCACTTTTAAAGGTTAAGTGCTAAATATAGTATCTAATTCTTTAAATGTTAAGGAGAAAACATTCTTATCAAAGGAGGCTTTTATGTGCCACCAAAATCAGTTTGGCAGGCCTTCCTTTTCTTTCGTTGAAAGTGACGAGTTCTGTAGTTGTCACTTTCTTATTCATACCAACAATTTAGGAATCTGGATATATTTATAAAGGCTCTTTGGCCAAGGTTAGGTGCTCTTGTCCCAAAAATCTGATATGAGGTGTTATGTGAACGTCATTCAATAAGCTCTCTAGTTACTTATCAAATACACTGCATTTTTTTTTTCCAGTGTAGTTTGGGAAGAAACAGGCTTCAAATTTGTAAGTAGAAGCTTTTTGACCAGTAATGTTAAATTTCTTTAATAAGCATCTAGACTTATTTAAGTAATAAAAGGACATTTTTTCATAGCTTTTTGAGTGGGTCATTTGGCAGTTAAGTATTCTAGTGATTTTATTTCCAGATATTATAAAACTCAAATTCAAAGTGATAGTAAGCAAAATATTTTTGAAATGTGGCAAACCTCCTTCCCTACCCCCAGGCGCAAAGCCTTGATTATTTCTTAAAAATTTTATTTTCAAGGTTGAATTTCAGAATTAATTAGATGGGAATTTTTGTCAGCTTGCCAAATACTTTAAACTTCTAAATAAATTAACTTAAAATTTTAATTTGTTGTTAATTTTATTTTATTAATTGAACTAGTCATTTTTAAAGCTTAAAATAATTTAGATTGTTAACTAGAATAGAGACTATGCTTTTCTGAGTTTATAAGCTTTTTTACTTATTTAAGAAAGAATAAAGTTTAGACAAAGAAAAGTAAAGGTACACATTTGGATGTAATTTAAACCTCATTTTGATGACTGTTGGCCCAGTGATTATAGATTCTGTTTCAGTGTTGTTTTCAATAATAGTGTTACTATAGCAACTAATATAAATGCATGCTTTAAGGGAAAAAAACCAAAAACCTCTCCACCAGTTGCGTTGTATATTGGGATGAAAATTTTCTTTATTAACTTTTATAACTTGCTCTGGACTTTGCAAAACTGTTTTTCCCAAAGAAATAATCTGAAGATCCCTGTCATGAATACTTTTTAGTCTTAATGTCATCATTTGTTTCTTTCTTTCTTTTTTTTTTTTTTTTTGAGACAGAGTCTCACTCTGTTGCCCGGGCTAGAGTGCCATGGCGTCAGCCTAGCTCACAGCAACCTCAAACTCCTGGGCTCAAGCGATCCTCCTGCTTCAGCCTCCTGAGTAGCTGGGACCACAGGCATGTGCCACCATGCCCGGCTAATTTTCCACATATATATCTTTAGTTATCCAGCTAATTTCTTTCTGTTTTTAGTAGAGACAGGGTCTCACTCTTGCTCAGGCTGGTCTTGAATTCCTGAGCTCAAACAATCCACCCGCCTCAGCCTCTCAGAGTGCTAGGATTACAGGCGTGAGCCACCGCCCCCAGCTTCATCATTTGTTTCTTATATTGATATTGTACTGCCATTTATCTTAAAGGGGAAGATGTAGAAACAGTTTCTGTCAGAAACCCTGTATCTTCTTTCTCTTATTTGTGTCTTACACAAAACTCTGGAAGAAAGAAAGAGTTCTGCCTTCCTTCTTCTGAACTATATAAATGATTTTCTATAAAGAAAAAACAGTTAACTTATTCGCATTGTCTTTTCTTTGTTAAAATGAAGATTATGGAAAGCATACTTGTCTGAGTCTTTTGAGTATTATTGGCATAATCGTTGTGTGAACAAGTGATTGAAATACATTAAAATTTATCCATTAACCCTGTGGTCCCCACCCCCCCTTAGGAACTTGGCCACACAGCAGGAGGTGAGTGGTGGGTGTGCCAGTGAAGCTTCATCTGCATTTATAGCCACTCCCCATTGCTCACATCAGTACCCGAGCTCCGCCTCCTGTGAGATCAGTGGCAGCATTAGATTCTCATAGGAGCGCGAACCCTACTGTATACTGCACGTGTGAGGGATCTAGGTTGCACACTCCTTATGAGAATCTAATGCCTGATGATCTGAGGTGGAGCTGAGGCAGTGATGCTAGCACTGGGGAGCGGCTGCAAATACAGGTTATCTAGCAGAGAGTTCTGACTGCACAGAGACCATAATAAATCAATTGCTTACAGACTCATATCAAAACCCTATCAGTGGGTGGCAAGTGACAATTAAGCTGCATCTGGTGGCAGGCTTGGAGTCAGAATCCGACACTTATTTTAGTCTGCACATGGCCCACCCATTATTTTATTTACCACTTCCATCCACACCTCTTTCCTGCACTGCACACTTGTCTCAGTCACAGTTTTGGTAAGCCCACAAGCTAACCCTAGCAAAAATGAGTAAAAAAACAAACGTCGCTGGAGAGCTGCTTTGAAAAGGCAGAAAGACCCAATGATGAGACAGCAGAAGACTCTAAGACTGCCAACAAAATGAAAACTACATTTAAAAGAAAATCCCAAGAGTCCTACTTAAATTATGCGTTCGTTGAAACAGGTGATTCATATTCTCCAAGCCTCTTTTGTATAATATGTGGCAGTTGGCTATCCAGTGAAGCCATGAACCCTTCAAAACTGCTTTGCCACATAGAGAGCAAGCACCCTGCATTAAAAGACAAGCTTTCGGAGCTTTTCAAAAGGAAAAAAAACGTGAACACAGAGAACAGAAGCAATTATTGAAGGCCACCACTTCATCAAATGTGTCTGCACTGAAAGCATCAGTCGTAGTGGCTAACCACATTGCAAAAGCTGAGAAACCCTTTGCTATTGGTGAAGAGTTGATCCTGCCAGCTGCTAAGGACAGTTGCTTTGAACTTTTAGGAGAGGCTGCAGTTCAGAAGGTGGCATGTGTTCCTCTTTCAGCTAGCACCAAACTAGACGAATTGATGAAATACAAGAGGATATTGAGGCAAAATTGTTAGGATTAATGAGTCACTGTGGTACACAATCCAGCTTGACAAGTCTACTGATGTTGACAACAAGGCAACAATGCTTGTTTTTGTGCAGTATGTTTTTCAGGAGGACGTGCATGAGGATAGTTTATGTGTACTTTTGTTGCCAGCCAACACCACAGCTGTAGAACTATTCAAGTCTTTGAATGATTACATATCAGGAAAACTGAATTGGTCATTTTGTGTCAGTATATGCATGGATGGAGTGGCTGCCATGACTGCATGGCTTTCTGGTTTGACTACTAGGGTCCAGGAGGTCGCATAATTTCATGGGGATTGCATTGAATTTGTAAATCACTTTGGGCAGTATGGGCATTTTAACAATGTTTATTCTGCCCATCCATGAGCATGCTATGTTTTTCCATTTGTTTGTATCCTCTGCGATTTCTTTTCCCAGTGTTTCGTAATTCTTGTAGAGATCTTTCACCTCCCTGGCAAAGTATATTCCTAGGTATTTTATTTTCTTTGTAGCTATTGTGAATGGTCTTGAGTCTATGATTTGACTCTCAGCTTGACTGTTATTAGTATATAGAAATGCTACTGATTTATGTACATTATTTTGTATCTTGAGACTTTGCTGAATTTATTTATCAATTCCAGGAGACTCATGGTAGAATCTGTGGGGTTTTCTAGATACAAGATCATATCATCAGCAAAGAGCAATACTTTCACCTCTTCTTTCCTGATTTGGATACCCTTAATGTTCTTCTCTTGCCTGATTGCTCTGGCTAGGACTTCCAGCATTATGTTGAATAGAAGTGGTGACGGTGGGCATCCTTGTCTTGTACCATTTCTTAGGGGGAATGCTTTCAACTTTTGTCCATTTTGTATGACGTTGGCTGTGCATTTGTCATAAATGGCTTTTATTATTCTGAGATATGTTCCTCCTATGACTAGCTTGTTGAGGGTTTTTTTCATGAAAGAGTGCTAGATTTTTCAAACGCTTTTTCTGCATCTGTTGAGAGGATAATATGGTCTTTGTTTTTGCTTTTGTTTATGTGGTGAATTGTATTTATTGATTTATGTACGTGAACCATCCTTGCATCCCTGGGATGAAGCCCACTTGGTCATGATGGATTATTTTTTTGATGTGTTATTGAATTCGGTTTGCTAGTATTTTGTTGAGGATTTTTGCATCTACATTCATAAGGGGTATTGGTCTGCAGTTTTCTTTTTTGTTGTTGTTGTTGTGTCCATTCCTGGCTTTGGTATCAGGGTGATACTGGCTTCATAGAATGAGTTGGGGAGGATTCCCTCCTTCTCGATATTATGGAATAATTTCTGTATCATGGGTACCAGGTCTACGTTATAGCTCTGATGGAATTCAGTATTGAATCCATCTAGTCCAGGGCTTTTTTTTCTTGGGAGATTTTTTATACTGTATCAATCTAACTGTTCACTGTTGGTCTGTTGAGGAGTTCTGTTTCTTCCTGATTGAACCTAGGGAGGTTGTGTGTTTCCAGGAACTTGTGAATTTCTTGTACATTCTCTAGTTTATACATGTAGAGATTTACATAGTATTCATGGATGGTGTTTTGTATTTCT
>NW_012154840.1:3586980-3610969 GCF_000956105.1 Propithecus coquereli
GTGTGATTTTGATTTTTTTGAAGTTGTTGAGACCTGTTTTGTGGCCTAAGATATGATCAATCTTGGAAAATGTCCCATGTGCTGCTGAGAAGAATGTATATTCTGTAGTTTGGGGGTAGAATGTTCCGTGAATGTCTGTTAGGTCCATTTGATTTAGAGTTTGGTTTAAGTCCATTGTTTATTTATTTATTTATTTTGCTTTGATGATTTGTCGCTCTGACAGTGGGCTGTTGAGGTCCCCAGCAATTATGATGGTGCTACTTATTTCTTTGCTTAGCTCTAGTAAAATTTGCTTTATTTGTCTCGGAGCTCCTGTGTTGGGCACATACATATTTAGGATTGTTATGTCTTCTTGTTGCATAGCTCCCTTTACCATTATGTAATGACCCAGTTTGTCTTTCTTTACTTTTGTTGGCTTAAAGTCAATTTTACTTGATATGATAATAGCTACTCCTGTTCTCTTATTCTCCATTTGTGTGGAATGCTTTTTTCCATCCTTTCACATTGTTTCTGTGTGTGCCCTTGTGATTTAGATGTATTTCCTGGAGACAGGAGACACTTGGGTTGTGTTTTTGCATCCATTCAGCCAGTCTATCTTTTGACAGGTACATTCAGGCTGTTAACATTGATTGACAGCATTGATATGTAGGATGTTGGTCCGTTCATCCGTTGGGTATTCCCTTATTGCTTTGTTTTACCTCTTGTTCTATTGTTTTATAGGAGTTATGAGTTTGGGTCTTTTTTTTTTTTTAGGTGAATTTACACTGGGGTGGGTATCTGTTGCGCTGATTTGCATATAGTGCTGTTCTTAGTATTTTGTGCAAGGCAGATCTGGTCATGGCAAATTCCCTCAGTCTTTGCTTTACTGAAAAAGACTTAATTTCTCTGTCAGTTGTGAAACTTAGTTTTACACGATACAAATTTCTAGGCTGGCAGTTGTTCATTTTAAGTCCATTGAAGATGGGGCCCCAATCCTTTCTGGCTCACAAAGTTTCCACTGAGAAATCTGCAGTTAGTCTGGTGGGTTTTCTTTTGTAGGTTATTTAATGCTTTTGTCTTGATGCTTGCAGAATTTTTTCCTTTATTTTGACCTTTGGCCAAGTTGATTACCATGTGTCTTGAAGATGACCTGTTTGCTATGAATCCGCCTGGTTTTCAATGTCCATCTTGTATCTGTATGTCTGAATTTCTGGCAATACCAGGGAAGTTTTCCTCAATAATTTCCTCAAATAGGTTTTCCATGCTTTTAGTTCTTTCTTCACCCTCAGGGATACCTATAATTCAACTGTTAGTTCATGTCACATAATCCCATATCTTTCTGTGATTGCTCAGACATTTTTTAAAGTCTTCTCTGCCTCTTTGAATGACTGGGTTATCTAGAGAGCCTTGTCTTCAAGCTCTGAGATTCTTTCTTCTTGGTGTAGCCTGTTGTTAAAGCTTTTTGAAATTTGCTAAATGACTCTTTCATTTCTTCAAGTTCTGTTATATCCTTTCTAATGCTATCTAGCTCTCCAGTGACTTTTTCATTTTTTTCATTAATCTCCTGAAAATTTTTTTAGCTTCTATTTGTTGGTTTTCAACTTTGTCTTCAATTCTACTCATCATATTTGCCATCCGTATTCTGAATTCCATTTCTGTCATTTTGGCAATTTCCTTGTGGTTGGGGTCCACCACTCTAGCTCCGTTGTGTTCTCTTGGGGGTGTCGAACTGTTTTGTTTTTTCATGTTGCCAGGGTTCTTTTGCTGGTTTCTTCTCATTTGGCTTCCCTTCTCTCAGCTCTGGGTTAATAGGATTGCAAGGAACCTTTTCTTCTTTGCTGGGGACTCTCTCAAACCAAGTCCAGGAGTGATGGCTGCTCAGGGCTGGGGGGTCCTGAGTGAAATGTTTGACCTTGGGGAGGTTCTGGTGGCCCAGTGGAAGTGGTGTGGACTCAGTAGTGGGGTCTTGGGGTCCACGCACAATTTTAGAGTCTCAGGAGTGGAATCGCAGCCCCAGAGAGGGGCCCTGGAGCTACAGGGGCAGAGCCTTGGACTCGGGTACAGCAAGAGTTTCAGAGCCGGCTCTGGGGATTTCGGGGGCAGAGCCACCCTTATGTGGGGCTGTTCCACCAGTGTGGGAACTGCTCATGCCCTGTGGCATGGTCTCAATGGCCTAGGGTCTGCATAGGTTTGGCCCAGGTTCTCCCCTTGCACCTAGAACCCACTGATGTAGTCGCCCAGGCTTCCCAGGTGGTGCCTGTGGCATCTGGGCCTCCCACATGTTTAGCTCCCATGCTGGGGAGGAGGCATGCTTAGCCCCTGCCACAAGGTACTACACAGGGGAGTGTCTGTTCCCTCCCTGGCTTGGTGATGCAAAGGCTATTGCTGGGAGGCTGGGTACTCAGCAGGCCTGGCTCTGTGCACCAGAACAGTCAGGATGGTGTCGGTTGCAGAAACCTGGGATTGAAATGCACCGCCTCTTTGCTGCACCTGCTTACTGGTGAAATGTCTCTGCACAGACTCCGAGCAGCTCCCCAATCAGCCCAGAGGTCTGCAGTGGAGGATGGAGACTCCTCAAAGATCAAGTTGCTCATAACTTTTGTTTCTCTCCTGAAAAGCAGTGTCCCCTCGGGTTGCTTCTATGCAGCTGTCTTGCCCTCTTCAAAGCAGTGTGAATTCTATTGGTACCCCCAGCTTAATCTCTGAGATGGTGGGTGATGCTGTAAGAATCATGCACACCCTATTTGACTGAGTTGGTAAATACCGTAATGAGCTATGGAGTTCTCCCTGTCAGTGAGTGATACTTGCCGAAGAGAGCAAACTGCAGGGGTATTCTTTTGTGCTTGTGATAAGCTCTAGTCCCTCAGGTTGAGCACTTAAATGCCCCGGGCTTTGGGAGGGGACTTGTAGCTCCTAGGGGTTTGCTAGATCTCCCCCATAGCAGAGGTGGGTGGAGGGGCTAAGTGTGTCTAGGTTGTGCAAGTCTAGTAGGCTTTGCAAAGCATCTGCAGGGCTCAGAGGTCATCTCCCCAGCCACTAGGGGGAGCAACTGGGAGGAGGGTCAAGGCTGGCTCTCCAAGCCAGAAAATCCGCTTGTGAGGGAGGGTCTGTACTTGCCTGGCTGGCTGTGGGGAGTGGATTCTGTCCCTCTTGCATTGCCCCTGCCTTTGGGCCCCGAATGGGCTGCATTCAGTTGCTGTGGTGCCACAGGCTGGGATCCTCCCCACCAGAGTGCACCGCACTCTATTATTATGGCTCCATGGGCTGGGATCTCTCCCACCAGAGGACCTAGGGCCTTCCTGTTTGTTGGAGGGATGGGTACTTCCCCAGTTTGCCACATCTCAGACCCCCACAGTTTTCTCCTGTCAGTTCTGCCCCTGTGGGCTCCTTTGACTCCCAAGTCCAGCTCCTAAACCTTCCCTGCTCCCATTTTCCTGAGAGACCTACTCGAATCCTGGGAGCACGGGATGTGGCCTGCATATCTGACTGGTGTGTATCTCTGTGAAATGCTGGTGGGCAGGGAGCTCCCAGATGGGCCTCCCGGATCTGGTGCATGTCCACAAGGGGAGAGGCATGGGCCCCCTTCTTGGTGGAAACTTAAGAATGTCAGATGCACCAGCTGGGGGGACAGGGCTGCTAACCAAATTCTCAGCTCAAACTTCCCCCAGTTGCAGTGGGTGGGGGAGAGGGAGAGAGGTAAGAGTCTGAATGGAAATAAGCCTCCTCTCCGGCCTCTCAGGTCAGTCTCCTTCGAGGGGAACCCTTCACGGAGTGTCCAAGCTCTGGGATCACAAGTTCTCCCCATAATTCTGTGGTTGCTGCAGTGTTTGGGTTTGCTTGGGTGGAAAAGCTTCTTAGTAACTTGGTATCCCGCTGATCACCGAAGGATTGTGAGAGATAGAAGGGCAGCCCTCGTCACCCCTTTGCTGGGCTCTGAGCCTCCCTGGATTTGGTCCTCACTGGTACCTGTTTTGCTTTATCTTCTTCCTTCTCTGCTTTGCAATTTTCCTTCAAGAGGTCCCTGGCAGGGTCTGGCACTTCTCTCACTGAAATTCACCTGCGCTGCATCCCCTCTCCCGTCTCCCCTATCCGAAACCCTTCCTTCTCTCCTGGACAGTCCAGCAAGTGATGTCTCTGTTCAGCCATCTTGCCCGATCTCCTCATTAGGTAGGTTGGTGCCCCTCCCCTCCTTCCCCCTCTCCCTGCTGGATTTCCACTGAGTTTTACTTCCCTCTGTGCACATGTGTGCTCACCGGTTAGTTCCAATTTAATTGTGAGTATATGTGGTGTTTGTTTTTCCATTCTTGAGATACTTCACTTAGGAAAATGGTTTCCAGTTCCACCCAAATAGTTGCAAAAGGCATTAGGTCATCCTTTTTTATGGCTGAGTGGTACTCTATGGTATACACATGCCACATTTTGTTAATCCACTCATGAAGTGAGGGGCACTTGAGTTGATTCCACCTCTTTGCAATTGTCAGTTGTGCTGCAATAAACATTTGAGTGCAGGTATCTTTTTGATAAAATGACTTCTTTTCCTTTGGGTAGATACCCAGTAGTGGGATTGCTCGATTGAATGGTTAATCTGGTTTTAGTTCTTTGCAGAATCTCCACACTGTTTTCCACAGAGGTTGTAGTAATTTGTAGTCCCACCAACAATGTATAAGTGTTCTTTCTCTCTGCATCCACACTAGCATCTATTGTTTTTGGACTTTCTAATAAAATCCATTCTAACAGGGGTAAAAATATCTCATTGTGGTTTTATTTTGCATTTCCCTGATTAGTGATATTGAGTCTTTTTTCCTATATTTATTGGCCATTTGTCTATCTTCCTTTGAAAAGCTTCTGTTCATGTCTTTTGCCCACTTTTTAATGGGGTTGTTTGCTTTTTTCTTGCTGATTTGCTTGAGTTCTTTGTAGATTGTGGCTATTAGCCCTTTATCAGATGTATAGTTTGCAAATATTTTCTCCCATTATGTAGGTTGTCTGTTTGCTCTGTTGGTTATTTCCTTAGCTGTGGTGAGGCTTTTTAGTTTAATCAAATCCCATTTATCTATTATTGTTGCTGTGATTGCCATTGGAGTCTTAGTCATAAATTCTTTGCCTAGGTTGATATACATTTTCTTCTAGAATTCTCATGGTTTCATGCCTTACACTTAAGTCTTTTATCCATCTCGAATTAATTTTTATGAGTAGTGAGAGGTGGGGGTCTTGTTTCATTCTTCTGCATGTGGCTATCCAATTTTCCCACCACCATTGATTGAATAGAGCTTCTTTTCCCCACTGTGTTTTGTTGTCTGCTTTGTCAAAGATCAGTTGGCTGTAGGTAGATAGTTTTATATCTGGGTTCTCTGTTCTTTTCCATTATTCTATGTCTCTGTTTTTGTACCAATACCATGCTGTTTTGGTTACTATAGCCTTGTAGTAAAGTTTGAGGTCTGGTAATGTGATACCTGCAGATTTGTTCTTTTTGCTTAAGATTGGTTTGGCTATTCGGGCTCTTTTCTGGTTCCAAACAAAGTGTAGAATTATATTTTTCTAGATCTATGAAATATGACATTGGTATTTTGATGGGGATTGCATTGAATCTGTAAATCACTTTGGGTAGTATGGACATTTTAACAATGTTGATCCTACCGGTCCATGAGCATTATATGTTTTTCCCTTTGTGTCCTCTGCAATTTCTTTCCTCAGTGTTTCGTAGTTCTCCTTGTAGGGATCTTTCACCTCCGTGGTTGAGTATATTCCTATGCGTTTTATTTTCTTTGTAGCTATTGTGAATAGTATTGGGTCTTTGATTTGACTCTCAGCTTGACTATTATTGGTATATAGAAATACTACTGGCCAGGTGCGGTAGCTCACGCCTGTAATCCTAACACTCTGGGAGGCCGAGTCGGGAGGATTGCTTGAGCTCAGGAGTTCGAGACCAGCCTGAGCAAGAGCGAGACCCCATCTCTACTAAAAATAGAAAGAAATTAGCCAAACAACTAAAAATAGAAAAAATTAGCTGGACACGGTGGTGTGTGCCTGTAGTCCCAGCTACCCGGGAGGCTGGGGCAAGAGGATCACCTGAGCCCAGGAGTTTGAGGTTGCTGTGAGCTAGGCTGACTCCACGGCACTCTAGCCCAGGCAACAGAGTGAGACTCTGTCTCAAAAAAAAAAAAAAGAAATACTACTGATTTATGTACATTGATTAATTTATTTATCAATTCCAGGAGACTCTTGGTAGAATCTACAGTGTTTTCTAGATACAAAATCACATCGTCGGCCAAGAGCAATAATTTGACCTCCTCTTTCCCAATTTGGATACCGTGTATTTCTTTCTCTTGTCCGATTGCTCTGGCTAGGACTTCCAGCACCATGTTGAATAGAAGTGATGACAGTGGGCATCCTTGTTTCGTTCCAGGTTTTAGTGGGAATGTTTTCAACTTTTCCCCATTCAGCATAGTGTTGACTATGTGTTTGTCATATATGGCTTTTATAATTTTGAGATGTGTTCCTTCTGTGCCTAGTTTGTTGAGTTTTTTTTTTTATTGTGAAGCGTGGCGAATTTTGTCAAATGCTTTTTCAGCATCTGTTGAGATGATCACATTGTCTTTGTTTTTGCTATTTTATTATTTTATCTCTCTCAAATTATACTTTGTGGGGGGTAGGTGGACATAGGAGTTACACATGATTAGAATGAATTAATGCAGACTGGCCTATCTCTGCCTGCCTGGTCAATAACTCTGGCCTTTGGTGATCAATCTTGTGGTGATAAACCTGTCATATGTGGCATAGGCCAGAGAAGTCAGCTTTGATGGCAGATTTCTAACACTGATCTATGAGAGAAGTATTTAGTTAACATTTCAAAGGACCTGAATCTGTTAGTATCTATGTATTCTACCAGCAGACTTTATTTAGCCCTCTTGCTTTGTATGATCTTTTAATGTTTTCTATTTTCAACAAAGTAAATAGCACATACTTGCATTTCAGAATGAATTATAAAGTCCCAATTACAGCCATATCTATTAACAAAATCAGTCCCTTTTCCTTCACAAAAGGAAGGAATTATTTTAAATGTTTATTGGGGTACCAAGATAAAAAAGTTGTTCACGTAATATTAAATATCAGACTATTTAGAATTAGTGTCAGCATTTGCTATTGTACAGAACAAAACTTAGGGCCTCACAATTTGAGTTTTTCATCTTCAGTTATTTAAGACATTTGAGTTCCTACCATTTTTTGGATTGTATACTCTAGGTGTAGTTGAATATATAAAGACATAATTCTTTTCAAATGTGGGCTTTGTGAATTTAATGTGCTATATATCTCATTTGCCTTCATTTGATCTGTAATTATGTTCCTTTCCTAAATTCATACTCAATTTAGAAAGTATACTCTAGGGGCATTTGTGAAAAGCTATGGAAAATCCTTGTGAATATTTTAAATTTTTTATTGTAAGTAATATATCCGTGGTTTACTTTTTTTTTTTTTTTTAAAGACAGAATCTTGGTCTGTCACCCTGGGTAGAGTACAGTGGCATCATCCTAGCTCACTGCAACCTCAGACTCCCGGGCTCAAGCGATCCTCCCGCCTTGGCCTTCCAGAGTGCTAGTATTATAGGCGTGAGCCACCGCGCCCAGCTTCGTGATTTACCTTAACCACCCCCACCTCAATCTCTCTCTGTGTCTCACTCTCACATTCATAATTATACAGAGCAGAAGTTTAGTGTTCTTGCTGAGTATATAAATAATCCCAATATTTAAGCTTTTAACCTTAAGAGATTGACTTAAGATACCATAATTTCTTTAGAAGGACACTATGATAATAAATTGAAAAATGCATAGCAGATAGTTTACAGTATAATTTATATTTGACTTCCTGTAATTGGAATATAAAGTCTATATGTTCCAGTTAAACTGTCCTGTAACTATTTAGATTATATGAGATTCATTTTTTGTTGGTATAGTGGTTGGTAGCTAAAGTGAGTGTTTAAATAAAGTTGTTTGTTATGTATAAGGCAGAGTAGCCCAGATTTTTAGCACAGGCATCCAATGTAGTCACTAACTTAAGCAGACTTATATTTGCATTTATCAACTCAAAAATAAGCACAAAACAAAATGTATATGAAAGTCTTTTAAATTGGGAGGAAAGACCTTGAAAGCTGATAAATGGTAATTTTAAAAAATTGAATCCCTAATACATGCTGTATAAACATGAAATTCTTACAAAAGAGGCTAATGGTCCATGTTTTGTGGCTGTTTTCTAGGTAATTTATCATATATATCAGAAATATGTGTAGTAGTCAGTTTCTAGACTAACAATTGGCCATAAAACTGTGGAGAGAAAATCCTGAGGAAGAAAATAATTCTCTATTATTTCAACCACTCTAAACAGGACACCATACTTGCAGAACTTCTTCAGATACATAAAGAACACATTGTAGGATATCATGAACATGATTCTCTTTTGGACCACAAAGAAGAAGAAGAGTTGACTGAAGAAGAAAGAAAAGCAGCTTGGGCTGAGTATGAAGCAGAGAAGAAGGTAGTTCAGTCAAAATGCTTTTTGTTTTTATGTTATTTGTTTGAGTGAGCAGTGAGGAGGAAAAGGGTCACATTTGAAACAAGTAATAATATATATAATAGTGGGTCTTTAGGAACAGAGAGTCCCCAATTATAAGAATCTGTTTATTGTCTTTGGTTGTCTTTGGTGGTATAGTGGGAGGGAAAAAAAGGAGAGAACAAAATAATATTTTACACTTAAAGAATGTAACCCCATTTCTGCTTAGCACTTGCTGAATAGAGAATTGAGTGGGAAGCTATATATTTAGCATTACTTGACTCCCATCAACACCCTCTCTGTAGTAACAAACATATGGGAGCTTAGAGTTTGGAGGTGGGAGTCAATGTTGCTTCAACGTGTGTACCATGAATTCTAAATTTGGGCTGATTATCAGAACACAAAAATATTCCATTATTAGACATTAATGCCAATTTCCAACAGCAACTTTATTGAAAATAATTCCATGTCTGTTTTAAACACCAACTCACTTGAGCAAAAATGTGCCTGAGCGTAAGAAACCTTATCCTAATACCTGAATCCTTTTTAAACTCCTACCTCATTGTACCAAATGTCTTTAATGTTAATGTGATGTTAGGAGTCTCATCAGAATTCTGTGAATTGCCCCATTCTGTGGGAATTATCAGGGAAAAAAAAGTACACCTTTAGGGGGTTAAAGCTTTCTGTGTAATAAGATCTTGGTTTCGGGTGAAAAAGATGTTTTGTTTGTGTGTGGAAGAGTGTTAATAATTTCCTAGATTTGAGAATGTGGATTCTTTTCTAAACCAGTAGGTGATGTAGAATTTCAAGTTTTAAATCACAATGTGAAAAGTGCATAATTTTTTGTTTTTAGGGACTGACCATGCGTTTCAACATCCCAACTGGGACCAATTTACCCCCTGTCACTTTCAATGCTCAAACTCCTTATATTCCTTTTAATTTGGGAGCCCTGTCAGCAATGAGTAATCAACAGCTGGAGGTAAGTTGTGAAGTACAAAAGTAGTTTAACATAAATTAAAGGCAATTTCAAGTGCCTTGTTGTTGAGGCTTCCCTATGCAGGAATATCACATTCTCCAAAAGATTACCTCTGAATAGACCAAGAGATTTTACTTTTATTTTTTGACCTTTTTAAACCAACATATAGTAAAATGTTTGTTCATAGCACAAGAGAAATCAGACCTTGAATTAATGTAGTTTGAATTAGTTTAATTAAGGAACAATAGGGCAGCTGACTGGCTAGGGAAATAGCACTTTCTTCAGTTATAAAATATTTGGAATAAACAAATTGCTTGCTTAGTATTTGAAAGTAAGATAAATGCATTAATTTATATTCTAATGCAGTGTAGATGTACCATTAAATAGATGATTATACCCAGTATTATGAAATAATTAATTTTTTAAAGCTAGACTCAATTATGAATTAAAGAGGAAACACTGGGTTTTATTATACCAATAATTTAATAACTTAATTGAATCCATGGCTTCCTTTTTAAAATGTGCCTATGGGCTCATTTAAATCATTAAATTATCAGTGTATTAAAATTCAAACTTTTATCTTCTGATAAGACCCTCTTGGCAGTGATGAGTTTTATTGCACTTTAGTGATGCTGGATTTTGCTCTTCTCTTCCATTATTTAAAGAGTTTTATATCCAAGTGCAATAAATTGGCAAGAGGAAAGACCCCTATATTTTAAAACTGTGCTTCTTTCTGTCCGGTATAACTTATTTCTTTCACTCTTCTAGGACCTCATTAATCAAGGAAGAGAAAAAGTTGTGGAAGCAACAAATAGTGTGACAGCAGTGAGGATTCAGCCTCTTGAAGATATCATTTCAGCTGTAGTAAGCTAATCGGCAGTTGTCTCATTTCAGCCTTCAACTTGTGTCCTCCCTGGCCCACTGTTTGTTTTAATTTTTAATTGTTATTTTTATTTGCTTTACTTCTTATAACTTAATTTGCATTAGTAAAATACTAGTAAATTGGATAATAGTGCCAAGCTGTAACCCAGCAATTTTACATAGATGTTGGCACAAAAGAGAAATGGATAAAATCTAAGAATTGAGAAATCAGGCATAGAAATGTATGCATTGCTTACATAAACATACTTTAATTACCAGTTGTACAAATTAAATCCAAACAGTTGTTTCATTCCAGAGATAGCCAGCCCATATACAACAATAGACAACTTAGCACCCTGCTTCTCCATCACTGTTTTCTTTAGAAAAAAATAAAGGATAAGGGGTCGGGGGAACTTGTAAAATCCTGAGTATCTTTAAGCACCTTAATTATTTTTCCTCAATTGTACAGTAATAAAGAGTAAACAGAAAATTTTTCTTTTAGTGGAAGGAAAACGTGAATCTTTCAGAGGCCCAAGTACAGGCATTAGCATTAAGTAGACAAGCCAGCCAGGAGCTTGATGTTAAACGAAGAGAAGCAATCTACAATGATGTGTTGACAAAACAACAGATGGTAAGAATTCTGAGTATCTCTAGGTTATGTTTAATTTTCTTGAATTTATAATAACGAGTTTGTGTGACAGATGTGTCAATAACCATCTCCCTTATGGAGGGATGGGATGGTCATTGATTATTCTGGAAGAAAATTTGTCAAAAACCAAGTAATGTAAGCTAAAGGCAATGTCTGTTACAAAGGAGCAACAGCTTCCCAAATGAGTCTCCTTGAAGTTTTTATAGGATCTATTCCATGTAATTTTGTTTTTGATATATTCTGGGCATCTAAATAGAAATTTTTACCAGACTTTTACCACACTTGCCTTTTCTAAACAACTTCTAAATAAAAGTATATACATGTAAATGCATTTAAAGAATAAAAAGTAGAACTAGGGATGGTATATATCATAAATTTCTACTAAATTATATAATTCTTTCAAAGGCTAGCATATTCTAGGATCTTTGATCATCTTTCCCAGCACAGTTGTTTGCCAGCCATCTGCCCTGCACTGGGAAATTTCAACTCTTGACACCAGGGAATCAATTTCTGTGGCATGAATTTTACTTAGAAAGCACTGCAGAATTATATGGTTTTAAATTATCTTAGGAAATTTGAGACATTCCAGGTAGGAATTATTCCTACTGCAAGTGCTTTTCCCTTTGGTGTTTGTCACTAAAATGTTTATTTGTCATCATGTGAAATATTCAAAAGAATGGCAAAGAAAGGAGGTTTGACCAAAAGTGCTGTAACTAATACTTGAGTCTAATCACAGTGTAGGACAGGTTACTATGGCAACTAACCTAAATGCTGCTTGCAATACAATAGTCAAGTCATTAAGAGAATTTAGCCCTAAATGGTGTTACTAACTGGTTTCTACAGTAATGGTCCTGTGAATGCCATCAAATTAGTAATGGTAATAACAATAATGTGTTTTTCTTTTGGTATGGTACCCCCTTACCAAATTGATTTTAACTCAAAACTTGATACTTGCTTCTTTGAGACAGGTCATGCACTTGTAACAGCTCCCTTTTCTCTTTATAGTTAATCAGCTGTGTTCAGCGAATACTTATGAACAGAAGGCTCCAGCAGCAGTACAATCAGCAGCAACAGCAACAAATGACTTATCAACAAGCAACACTGGGTCACCTCATGATGCCAAAGCCTCCAAATTTAATCATGAATCCTTCTAACTACCA
The DNA here is from genome assembly GCF_000956105.1 of Propithecus coquereli. NCBI lineage: Eukaryota > Metazoa > Chordata > Mammalia > Primates > Indriidae > Propithecus > Propithecus coquereli. The sequence continues at coordinate 3,599,150 of NW_012154840.1, forward strand.
GCAGATTGATATGAGAGGAATGTATCAGTCAGTAGCTGGTGGTATGCAGCCACCACCATTACAGCGTGCACCACCCCCAATGCGAAGCAAAAATCCAGGACCTTCCCAAGGGAAATCAATGTGATTTTGCACTAAAAGCATAAAGGATTGTTAAAATCATAGAAAGATCTTTTATTTTTTTAGGAATCAATGACTTAACAGAACTCAACTGTATAAATAGTTTGGTCCCTTTAAATGCCAATCTTCCATATTAGTTTAATTTTTTTTTTAAATAGGGCGTACCATTTCTCCCTGACATTTGTCAGTGATGTTGCCTAGAATCTTCTTACACACATTGAGTACAGAAGATATTTCAAATTGTTTTCAGTGAAAACAAGTCCTTCCATAACAGTAACAGCTCCACAGATTTCTTCTCTAAATTTTTATGCCTGCTTTTAGCAACCATAAAATTGTCATAAAATTAATAAATTTAAGAAAGAATAAAGATTTATATATTAATTCTTTACATAAAAACACACAGCTGAGTTCTTAGAGTTGATTCCTCAAGTTATGAAATACTTTTGTACTTAATCCATTTCTTGATTAAAGTGATTGAAATGGTTTCAACGTTCTTTTGACTGAAGTCTGAAATGGGGCTCCTGCTATATCATCTCTGTGATTGAAAGTTAGAAACTAAAGGTTATCTTTGACAGAATTGTGTGCAATATTCTTAAATACTACTGCTCTAAAGTTGGAGGAGTCTTGCAGTTATCTTAGCATTGTATAAACAGCCTTAAGTACAGCCTAAGAAGAGAATTCCTTTTTCTTCTTTAGTCTTTCTGCCATTTTTTATTTTCAGTTATATGCGCTGAAATAATTACTGGTAAAATTTCAGGGTTGTGGATTATCTTCCACACACGAATTTTCTCTCTCCTGGCACTAATACAAAGCACATCTCTTAACTGCATGGTGCCAGTGCTAGTGCTTCATCCTGTTGCTGGCAGTGGGATGTGGACTAAGAAAATCAAGTTCTAGCATTTTAGGAGGTTAACGCTGAAGTTGTGGTTGTTAGATTCACACCCTGTTTTATGACAACATCAAAATGGCAGAACCATTGCTGACTTTAAGTTCACATGAGGAATGTGCTTTAACGATTCCCAGTACTGTCAGTATTGTGAAATAATTCCTCTTAAAGATAAGGATCACTGGCTTCTGTGCTCTCTTTTCTCTCATCATCATATTCTTTTCCCCCAATTTCCTTACATTTTCTTAAATTGTTTCAAAGTATGAAATTTTTTTAGTTTAGATCTGTGAGGCAATTTTTTGATCAAAATTAGTTCATCTAATACCCTTTCATGAGTTTTACTAGAAAATCATTACATTTTTTCTTAATCCAGGTCTGTAAAAATGACCTATAATTTTATTCGTGTATAATTTGGTTACTTTAATTCTTGAAGAAAAACATTGTTTTTGACTATGGGAGTCAACTCAATATGGCAAAACCATTTTTGAAATGGTGATGTAATTGGTAGTGGAAATAGTTAAAGAATTCCAGAAAAAAAAGAAAGTTGGGTAAAAAATTTGCTCTAGGAATCACTGGTTTAGAATGATTTTAACATTAGCTAAAACTGTTTTTTAATTGTTTGGATGATTAAGAGATTTCCATTTTTATCTTGGAATAACTAGTGGTGAAACATCCCAAGAACACTAGGTTTGTGATATAAAATTTGTGAGGTTTGGCAGATCCACCCCCCTACCTTCCCGTGGTGAGATATCACTAACAAATTCCGTATATTTGGATATTGTGCCAGTCATGTAATCAGATTTATTTAATGGGGGGTCAGATGTGTGTTTAGAAACATGAAAAAGACAAGAATTATGAAAAATATTTGAAGGCAGTACACTCTGGCCAACTGTTAATCAGTTGATATTTCTATAAGTCCAGAATACTTTAAACCTGATTTACTAGACCTGAGAATTTTCAACATGGTCTAATTATTTACTCAAAGACATAGATGTGAACATTTCAGGCAACTTTCTAAACCTTTTTCACCATGAATCAAATTATGACTTAACGAATAATATTTAGAAGGATTCATTGGAAATCAGAGTTTGAAATAAAACTTGGACCACTTTGCATACACTCTTCTCACTTGGCATTTTAGCTACATAATATGTACTTTGAGTATAACATCAAGCTTTAACAAATATTTAAAGACAAAAAAATCACATCAATAAAATACTAAAAGGCTCATTTTTATATTTGTTTTAGATGTTTTAAATAGTTGCAATGGCTTAAAAATGACGATTTAAAATGTTGCTTGTAATACAGTTTTGCCTGCTAAATTCTACACATTTTGTAACCTGTTTTATTTCTTTGGGTGTAAAGCGTTTTTGCTTAGTATTGTGATATTGTATATGTTTTTGTCCCAGTTGTATAGTAATGTTTCAGTCCATCATCCAGCTTTGGCTGCTGAAATCATACAGCTGTGAAGACTTGCCTTTGTTTCTGTTAGACTGCTTTTCAGTTCTGTATCGAGTATCTTAAGTACTGTAGAAAGGTGTCACTTCTTCCTTTAAGGCTGTTTTGTAATATATATAAGGACTGGAATTGTGTTTTTAAAGAAAAGCATTCAAGTATGACAATATACTATCTGTGTTTTCACCATTCAAAGTGCTGTTTAGTAGTTGAAACTTAAAACTATTTAATGTCATTTAATAAAGTGACCAAAATGTGTTGTGCTCTTTATTGCATTTTCACAGCTTTGAAAATCTGTGCACATACTGTTTCATAGAAAATGTATAGCTTTTGATGTCCTATTTAATGGTGGTTCTTTTGCACATTTAGTTATTTAATATTGGGAGGTCAAGAAATTTGGTTTTTGAATCTGTTATATACAAAATTCTGTAAAAGGAGATCTCACCTCAAAAAGAATTTACATACCAGGAAGCCTGTGTGTGTCTGTGTTAGTTTTGATTGTCTCTGTGTAATCCAGCACCATTTCCTGCTTCCCAACAGCTGTATCACTCATTTAAGTCAAGCAGGGCTACCAGCCCATACTTGATACAAAAGCTGCTTATCATCCAGAAGCCATAGCAGGTAGATGGAAACCTTATTACCTGGCCTCCAAAGAAGCTGAATATTTTGTAGTTTTCCCTTAGCTATGCTCATTTCCCTCTATTATCATAAAATCAGATCCATATTTATGTGCCCCAAACAAAACTTTAAAAGCATTTATTAAATACTTATCTGTCCTAGTAACCATTGTTTTCTTTGAGGGTAGCATGTTGTGAGGCTGTAGATACTTATCTAACAGTAAAATAGGTCGATCCTTTTACATGCTTATTTCACTAAAATTTATGTTCGGGTTGTTGCCTGCCTTATTTTACCAGTCTCAAGTGACTTTTGGCTATCTACAAATCAAAACTACCCTTAGAGAGAGAACATTTTCCACCATTGATTTTTTTCAAGGCTATATTCTGAGCCAATCCCAAAAGAGTGACCACATTTCAGAAATGCTTTCATCTGTGCAACATTTTATAAATATATATATGCTATTATACGAGGAGAATAAAAATTAAAAATCCAAAATATATACTGTGTCTAAGCTCAATATCTGCCAGGTAACCAAACTGTAAACTAGGGTTGGATCTAATAATGGGGCAGTGCCTCACCTCCAAGAGATTTACTCCTCAGGGTATGTGCTACCGTAAAATTCCCTTACAATATGTACTGCCATCCTCTTTGGAATAACCTTCCTGATACCATTGTGCCTACTAAACTAAGGGAATTATTCTTTCTCTTTGCTCTCTATAGATCTGTCTTTTCTTAGTGACCACTACACACACACCTTCGCCAAGGAAGAGAACATATAAATTGAGGCCTTTGTTAAAGATAATAAGGATATAACTTTAATTGAAGGAATGAAGGGCGAAAAAAATCCTAAAATACCGCAGGCAAGCCCTCTTTAATACTCAGAACGTATCACGAACAACACTCCACATTCTGCTCCTGAGCATCGTGCCCTTTCCTTCTCTGATAGCAACGTGTAAAGGGGGGAGCTTGGCAGTAATCTCTAGCTATACGTATCAGATGAATACTAAGAGATGTCTACCTATTAAATATACCCAGGCCCATCCCTATAGTCCTCAACAGCAAATATGTGTTGGTTTTCAAGAAAAGTGTAGAGAGATTGCTTATCAGATGCAACCATGGGATTTGTTTCAGGTATATGAAGAGAAACGTGTAGTATTGAAAGAAAGGGAACAAAGGTAGAGAAGGATTGGGAAAGAGACTAGATTGGAGTGAATTGATTGGAGGGCCTTGAAATCCTGAATAAGTAATTCAATCTAAAGGATGACAAGGGCTTGTGAGGTGGATGGTGTGTTCAAGAGAGCAGATAAAGATGGTGATTAGGATGGGGTGGGGGAGCGGTGGTGGTCATTTGAATGGGTTCGAATGCAAGGCGAAGAAAGAGACTGGAAGATAATGAGTCCCAGGCATTCAGTAGCCAGACTACAATTTTAAGGACAAAAGGAAAAAAAATCTTAAGAGCTTATGTAGGATAGTGAAATTTTTAAATGGTATTTGTAAGGAAAACTTGTTATTTCCTTTTACCCCAAGCAGCCTGACTTAGTTCAGGATATCTGATTTTTACACACAAAATTTCACTTATTATGATTTCTCTCTCAAACTTAATGGTATGTCCATTAGTAGAATTCCTGTTCTTTCTCAATTTTTTGTTACTTCTAATTATACCCATCAACTTATTTGCAGAAATTGAAGTTGGTCCATTGAGTGTAATTCTATTTCTTTCCTTAAGGCAATTCTTCAAAGAGCTAAATCCATTCCTTTTCCTTGAGACCCATCCATTCAAAATACTAGTATCTCTGTTGGTAATGTTATAAGCTTCCCTTAGTATTTTCAAAGTACTTTGTGGTTATTGTGTATTAACCTCTACACAACATATCTGTGAGAGAAGATAAGAGAACGATTGTATTCTCATGACAAACTAAAAGTGAGACCAAAATCAAATCCATTGCAGAAGGAGGCAGAAAACATATTTTAGTTACTTAAATTCTCTGGGTCTTTCATGTCTCATTTGAAAAATGGGACTCTAATAATAACCTTACCTGCTAGAAGCCAGAGGAATGGACAAGGTGAATTCCTAAATCCCTTTCAGCTCCGAGTTAAACTGTGAGCAAAGCGCAGTCTGAAGCCAAAAGGCAATGTGTTTGTCTAAGGTTACAGGGTAAATTTGTAAACAGCATTAGAAATCCTTTCCCTTTGGTTAACCCTCTCCCCCACTAAGCTATACCTTTTCTTTTCCTCTGTTTAGAAAAATGAGAGGTCTGACAAGCATTTTAATGACAAAGCAGATAAGTCAAGTTGTAATTGGCTCTAATTACCACTTCCACTAGCTGTAACCTCCTTTATCTTTTGCCCAGAGGCACTCCCAGAGCTGTTCCTTACGGCCTCTGGAACTCATTGCAGAAAATGAGAAAACATGTTTAAGGATCTGATTGTTGTATCTTTGTTGCCTGATTAGGTTATGGACATGACAAAGCAGCAAGGAAAATATAAATCAGCTTTTGTGAAGTCCGCTTTTCAGCAAATAATTGGTAATTTACCATTCTTTTGTCCATAGCTGTAAAGCCAAATTAGAGCAATGTTTAAATTGTCTGGCATGGATAAAGTTTATAGCGAGTGTAAGAGACAGTATTTGTTTATGTTGACTCTTGTGTAACAACACATGGAATACCTTTTGAGGTGAAGGTTTTATAGTCTAATCGTGTGACAAAACTAAGAAAACTAATAGTAATCATTTTTTTCTGTAGCTGCTTGTCCCCACACGCCAGTAGCAAAGCGGGTATAAGCCTGTGTCTAACCTGCTGAATACATTTCAATGAAAACAAAACCAAACTTAAGAAGGAGTGGGGGAAACGTGGTTTATAACCATCTGAGGTCTTGTTACTTTATCCTCAACTCTTAGTAGGTTTTCAACAATGCAGCATGGAGAGGTTATGCTTCAAAGGCTTTAGTGAGGCAGGCTTGATTGGATCTTATCTTTCTTAGCAAAGTAAACATTTTATTCTATTAGCGAGTTTTCCACCCTCTCTTCCCACATCGTGCATACACTATTCCTGGATGTGCTAAGCTCAAATGAAGTGCCTGCCTGCGATTTTTCTCCCTTAACGATTTTCCCCCAACTCTACCGCACACATCCATAAACATACACCCCTTCTGTTCTAATACTTATTTGTGGGGCGGGGGTGGAGGTGGAATGGACTCGTAGAATCTTAGAATGCTAGGGATGGTAGGGGTCCTAGAGACCTTGTAGCCCAGGCCTCGCCCTTTACAATCAGGAAAAAAAAAAAAAAGGCCCAGAGACGGGGAAAGATGCCTAATGGTGCTCATGTCTTTTAGCGTCATAGTCCAGTTTTCATTCCACTCCATTCAGATGCCTCCTGTTACATTTAAATTCCAATTCGTTTTTTTCAATCTGCCAGACCACATTAAGCAAATTTTCAGAATAATTGGTATTGAACAAAGCTTTAAAATGAGAACTCTTTGTGGGAAGCGGAGGAGTCTGCGAACCAAAATGAAAGGGAAACATTCTTGTGTGAGTGACAATTATAAAACGGGAAGACCCCCTGACATATCCCCTAAGCCTTTAATTTGGCATCTAGAGCATTGGCTTCAGATTTTCCTTCAGAGGGATATTTAATTTGTTTAAAAGATTCTTCTTTAACCACACTCAGCATGGTTTAGACTAATGGGATCTAGAAACTCTGTTCTACTTTCTGGATCGCACTGTCCAGTGCCAAGAATAGAATCATTCAGCCTTCCTCAGACCAGGCAAGTTTATGCACCAAGTACTTCAAAATCCTTATTTCAAATGAGAAATGATGTATTCACAAGAAAACAAAATACAAAGCTCTGTGTTAGCACAGTGATCTCTGTCAGAATAAGGTCGACTATTCTTGAGTTATAGAGATGTGCCACATGGACCATGAATAGTTGACATATTTCCAAAGAACTGAAAGACAGCAAAATGGTTTTGCTATGCTAGAATTTGGGGGCCTGGTTCTATCTGTGTAAACTTGGACAAATTACCTCACCTCTCTGAATCTTCTCTCACACAGCGGTCACGATTTATTGAATGCCTATTATGTTTCAGGCACTGTGGCCAGTCACTTTTTGTTATTCCTGTTTTACAGATGAGGAAATAGGTTTAAAATAAATTATTTGCCCACTGTCACACAACTAACTGGAAGAGGCAGGATTCAGAGCACATGTCTGATTCTGTTTTTGCCGTTGAACAAGCCTACAACTCTTCCTTGAACTATGATTTAATCCCAGCCTTTTGCAAACAATTTAGAGTACCTTATCATTTTGTTCTTTTGCATATCAGCTCTCACTTGTCTGTTTTTACTTTAAGCAAGGCCTTAAAAAACAGAATACTCCCCCTTGGCGTTTTCAGGGTACTTTCTCCTGTCCCTCTTCAGTAGCACTACTCATTTCATTTCCTTTTGTGATCCCAGCAGAAGTGTCTGAAAAACCCAATACAAATACTGTAAAATATGTTTTAATATATTAGAACTCATTTTTAATGCAGTGGCTTCCTCACAAGTTCAGTTAGTCACCAATTGAGAATCCTAAGGGCTCGGAATTGAGTTTTATTGTTCATTGTTCCACCTGATGAAATGTAGGCAACAACTTGAATGAGGACTTAAAAGATAACTAGAATATAGGTATGTAGAGATTAAGGAGGAGAGCATCTCAGGCAGAGGAGACAGCAAACACAAACAAATGTAGGCAGCAAAGAACAGAACTCAGACTGTGATAGTTCCAGGAAATGCTGTGCTCTGTACTTGTGCACAAAAGGTCATAGCCCCATTTAAACCATAGTCGCTGTAATGCATTTAAATGGTGTGATAGGCACAACAATGGCTTCTCAAAAATGTCTAAGTCCTAATCCCCAATACCTGTGAATATGTTACCTTACATAGCAAAGGAGAATTAAGGTTGCGGATGGAATTACGGTTACTAATCAACTGATCTTGAGATGGGGAGATTCTCCTGCATTATCTAGGTGGGCCTAAATGTAATCACAGGGTCCTTAAAAGAGGGAAGGGGACTGGGTGTGGTGGCTCACGCCTGTAATCCTAGCACTTTGGGATACTGAGACAGGAGGATCGCTTGAGGCCAGGGGTTCAAGACCAGCCTGAGCAACAGGGAGACCACATCTCTACAAAAAATAGGAAAATTAGCCAGGTGTGGTGGCTCACCTGTAGTCCCAGCTACTCAGGAGGCTTTGGCAGGAAGATCGCTTGAGCCCAGGAGTTTGAGGTTGCTGTGAGCTAGGATGACGCCACTGCACTCTAGCCTGGCGACAGAGTGAGATCCTGTCTCAAAAAAAAAAAAAAAACGTGGAAAAGGGAGACAGAAAGAGAGTCACAGGAAGATGAGATTAAGTAAGAAAGGCTCAGAGAGATGCAACATTGTTGGTTTTGAAGACGGCGGAAGAGTGCCATGGGCAGGGAATGTGGGTGGCCTCTCGAAGCTGGAAAGGTAAGGAAAAGAATCCTCACCTAGAGCCTCCAGAAAGGATCCTAGCTCTGCTGACAGCTTGATTTTAGCCCAGCGAGGCTCGTGTCATATTTCTATCCAACAGAACTGTAAGATAATAAATGGATATTGTTTTAAGCCACTATGTTAGTGGTGATTTGTTGCAGTAGCAACAGGAAACTAATATAAATGGTTATTTGCGCGATTACTTAAATAATGTCTTGCTCCCCTGCTAGATATGTAAATGCTTTTAGGGCAGGAGCTCATCTATGCTGCTCAATTTTAACATCTTCAGCACCTGCCACAGAAAAGGTAAGCTATAAATGTTTAATGAATTTGTGAGTGAATGTCTTAGCAGTCATATCCTACATGAGAACATTATGGCAATGTCAATACCATCAAAGTCAGTTTCTGTGTCCTTGTATGTATATGTATGTCTGTTTCTGTCTTTTTCTTTGGTGCTCTTTGTCTGTCTTTCTCTTCCCCTTTCTCTCTTCTCTCTTCCTTCTGTCCCTATTTCTTAATTGGTCATAACAAAAAACTGAAGTACACCTTGTAATTCCCTATTATGTTGACGAAATAAGATCATATTTTCTGTTCGTGGTTTTTAAAATAAATAATATGGTTTGTTGCAGCGAAAAAATTGCTTTATACTCAAGGGCCCCTTTATTTATTAACTACTTAATTTATGTCAGTGGGTGAGTGATCTTTGATAGAAGTTTCTCATCTTTAACTTAGGGTGGTTTATAGAACCATCCTGCAGACGCTGTCCCTTTGTGCTTGCTGGTGGGAACTTGTTCCCTCATTGCATGGCCGGCATTCTTCTGAGAGGAAATTCTTTGACATTATCTACTCAGAAAAAGTCAGATCTCCCCTACCCACTTAGGACCAGAGTTATTCAGCCTTTTCCCTGGCTCCACCCTCTGGCTGCTGAGTTTGATGATAAAGATGTTTAACATTTGAATGGGATGCACTGGGGTCCCAAAGGAAGGCACAGGGCTAATGTTCACTTACCAAGCTCAGCTCAGTCCACAAAACAGAATGTTCTGAAGAAAGGTAAAGTCTTCAGAAAGTCCTTAAAGTTTCTGGTGTTCGAGAACATTTAGCGAAATCTTCACTTTTAGAATATCTTTGTATTCTTAGAGATCACCTGGTCCAGTGCTTCTCAAAGTTTAATGAACACACAAATCACCTGGGGGGCTCATTAAACTTTAGATTCTGATATAGTAGGTCTGGCGTGAGGCCCAAGAATGTGCATTTCTAACAAGCTCCCAGGTGAAGTTGATGCTGTAGGCCCAGGGACCACACTTCAAGGAGCAAGAGGAGAGAAGTTCTAAGGCAGTCAGAGATACAGTATCTTCAATCTAAGCAGGGACCAGAAAGTGGGAATTCTTAGAACCAGAGCGTCAGGGAAGATGTCTGAGCTCCCCTATAGGCAGATGGAGGGCCTAGGTCTCTCGTGTTTTGGGGTTCCCAGATCTAGGGGCTGGGCCAGAGTATAGTGGGTCTGAGCTTCCCCAGGGGAGTGGGGTCAAGAGAAATCAGGAAAACAAATGTATTAGGGCAGTTAACTCCAGGTACCACAAGAGACAAAGCTCAAAAGCTCAGTGGGAGTATTAATATTTGCCAGGCCTCCCTGTTGTACCCTCCCACCCCCACACACACCCTGAAACACGATTTGAAAACCGCTATTGGATAAATAGAAAAAAGTCTGGAATGATATACACCAGAAACACCAGAATGTTGAAGATGATAGGGAATGAGGTCCAGTTGTTTTTGTTTTCTTCTTTTTGCTTATCTTTATTTTCTGGGGGGTTTTGTAGCAAAGAAGTGCTTGTATAATTTTTCAAAAGCTACCTTTTTTTAAAAAAAAAAGGTATATATATCACTTCTACAATGAGGAAAAGAAGTTTACTAAAATCAAAACAAACTCAGTCATATCTTGCGTGTAATTTTTGCTTAAATAATACTATCTAACACATATTGAACACTCACTATGTGCCAGCTACTGTCCTACGTGTTTTGCAAACATTATCTCATTTATTACTTGCAACAATCCTGAGGTAGATCCTTTATTTTTTTCCATTTTGCTGATGAAATAACTGAGGCACAGAGAGGATAAGTGATTTGCCTAAGGCAAGTGGCAAAACCAGAATTTGAACCCAGGCACTTTGAGCACAGAGCGTGTGCTCTCAAACACTACTTTATGCCACCTCCATAAGAGTATGTACAATTCATCGTTTTTAGGCCTCAAAATCTAAAAATTTTGCTTTTAGGCCTAAAAACAAACACAAAATATCCCTTCTCTGCTTCCTTCTCAAGCCATGGCCCCATCTCCCCTTTTCTCTTTTCTGCCAAACTTCTTGAAAGTGTGGTCTGTACTTGCTGCCTGCAGTTCCCCCTACTCTCTTGTTCACCCCTTAGGCCCAGCAATATGCCCTCTGCTTATATTCCTCCACAGAAGGTACTTTCTTGACAGGAAACGATGATATCCTAATTACCAAATCCTATGACTTTTTCTTAGAAGGAAAAATCCCACAACCCCGTGGACTGGAGCTACAGCAAAGTCATGATTTCTAAACTCAGCTGCCTAGAAACTCTTCTAAGTGTCCCGAATCAAGCTACCTACTACCTTCCTTTCCATGCTTAGGAGATGACCTTGCTTCCTAGTTCGCTGAGAATTACAAGGCATCAAGTCAGAATCTCTCAACCTCCTTTCCACCCAGTCCCCTTCACAAATTTGCCTTTTCTTTCACCTTTTCTTGTGCTTCAGTATTAGCGTCTCCCTTCTAACAATAAATGAATTCTTCCATCTGTGCTATGGATCCAAGTTCCTCCCTTCTCCTCAGAGATCTCTCTCTATCCATCATTTCTTCTCTCTCCAAAACCGTCAACCTCCATCTACCCAACGCTGATCACTTCCTGACTGGAAGAGGAGCTGCAGGAGCTTCTTAATTGGTCTCCCCACCTACACTGCAATCATCTTTTGCACTACAGCAGAGGGGTCTTATTGAAACACAAATCTAGCCATGTTGTATTTCCTTAGATTGCTCCCCACCATACAGCAGCTCAAATAACAGGGAATGTAATGATACATTCTTCTCCATTAAACTACTAAAAGTCATCAAAACTGCCAGAGGATTTGAGCCTCTTTAGCTTAGGATTTCTTCCCCCATCTAGATATGCCTTGAGGTTCAGTGTGGGAGGAACTTGTGGTTGTTTCCTTTGCCAGTCAGTTGCATGGTTTTGGGTGACTACTATGTAAAAAT
>NW_012154840.1:3612324-3614883 GCF_000956105.1 Propithecus coquereli
AAGTTTTAAATACAATTTTCATCTATATCTTATTGACAAAGATAAAATGATTGTTTATTTTGTTGACAAGAGTATGGGGAAACAGATACTCTAATAAATTATTGGCTATAGTATAAGTTGACACAACTTCTATGAAAGATAATTTGCCACTATCTACGAAAATTTAAAATGCTCATCTTATTTGACCATGAAAATTTCACTTTTAGGGATTTATCTTACAGATATACTCAGATATATCCACAAAAATAGATGTACAAGGATATTCACTTGAATGTTGGTTGTAGTTGCAGAAGACTAGAAACCACCTAAATGTTCATTGATGGGGGGCTGATTAAATACGATGCAGCCATTTAATAGGCCTATATTTACCGAATATAAAGACGGAAAAATCTCTAAGACATTATTGTGAAATAGCATATGCAGTATGTCACAGTTTGTTTAAGAAGGGATAAGATGTCCTTTCTGCGTCTGCAAAGCCTGGGAAGGCCTGGCCGAAGACATCAGATTTCATCATCCTGCTCCCTTCTTTGTTCCCTGTCCCCAGTTCCCCCCAATAAAGTGGTTTGACCCCACCCCAAAAAAGGGATAAGATGTGTAATAACAATAGCTAACCTTTTGTGGAGCACTTACTATGAGTTAGGCACTATATTCCAATCATTTACATGTACATGTGTTTAGATAAACAACATACTAAATGATATACAAGATGAGTATCCCTTATCATCTAAAATACTTGGGAGCAGAAGTATTTCAGATTTCGGGTTTCTTTGGACTTTGGAATATTTGCATATACATGATGAGATATCTTAGGGAGGGGACCCAAGTCTATACACAAAATTAATTTATGTTTTATATACACCTTATACAATAGGCTGAAGGTAACTTTATACAATATTTTTAGTAATATTGTGCGTGAAACAAAGCTTGTGTTAAGCACTTATGTGTGGAATTTTCCTCTTGTGGCATCATGTTGGAGCTCAAAAAGTTACAGATTTTGGAGCATTTTAGATTTTGAGTTTGGATTAGGGATGCTTAACCTGTACTACTTATACATTGTTTTTACAAGACTAACATCATAAAATACATATGGTTTTATAAACTTTTTTCTTAACTTTATAATATTTTGTAAACATCTTTTTATGTCAATAAATATACTTTTACAATGTCATTGTAAAAGTATATTTAACTGTAAATATTGTAATTATATGAGTGTTGTCCGGAAATTTAACCAAGGAGCTAAAAGACCTGTATACCGAAAACTATAAAACACTTATGAAAGAAATCAAAGAAAATGTAAATAAATGGAAAGATATGCCATGTTTATGAATCGGAAGAATGAATATTGTTAAAATGTCCATACTACCCAAAGCAATCTACAGATTCAATGCAATCTCTATCAAAATTTCAATGTCATTTTTCACAGAAATAGAAAAAACAATGCTTAAATTTATATGGAACCATAAAAGGCCCTGAATAGCCAAAACGATCTTGAGCAAAAAGAACAAAGTTGGAGGCATCACACTCCCTGATTTCAAATATATATTATAAGGTGATTGTAATTGAAACAGCATGATACTGCCATAAAAACAGACACATCAACCAATGGAACAGGATAGAAAGCCCATAAATAAATCCGTGCATTTATGGTCAATTTATTTGCAGCAAAGGTGCCAAGAACACACAATGGGGAAAGTACAGCCTCTTCAGTAAATAATGTTGCAAATACTGGATGTCCACATGCAAAAGAATGAAATTTTATCCTTATCTCATACCACGTGCAAAAGTCGACTCGATATAGATTAAAGACTTAAATACAAGACCTGAAACTTTAAAAATACTAGAATAAAATATAGGGAAAATGCTCAACAACTTTGGTCTGGGTAATGATTTTTTGCATATGACCTTGAAAATATCGGCAACAAGAGAAAAAATAGACCAATGGGATTATACAAAAAAATCTTCTGCACAGCAAAGGAGACAATTAACAAAGTAAAGAGACAACCCAGGGTGTGGTAGAAAATATTTGCAAATCATACATCTGATAATGGATTAATCTCCAAAATATATAAGGAACTCAAACAACTCAATAGCAAGAAAATAATCCAATTAAAAAGTGGGCAAAGGACCTGAACAGACATTTCTCAAAAGAAAACATACAAATAGCTAACAGGTTTATGAAAAAAGGTTTAGCATCACTAATCATTAGGGAAATTCAAATTAAAATTACAATGAGATATCACCTTATACCTGTTAGAATGGCTTTTATCAAAAAAATGAATGAAAAAGAGTATTGGCAAGGGTATAGAGAAAAGGGAACCCTTGCACACTGTTGGTGGGAATGTAATTTAGTACTGTCATTAGGGAAGATGGTATAGAGGTTCCTCAAAAAACTAAAAATAGAACTACCATGTGATCCAGTAGTCCCACTTCTGGGTATATATTCAAAGGAATCAAAATCAATATGTCAAACATCTGCACTCTCATATTCATTGCAGCATTATTCGCAATAGCCAACATATAGAATCAACCTAAGTGTCCATCAACAGAAGAATGAATAAA
>NW_012154840.1:3616603-3640149 GCF_000956105.1 Propithecus coquereli
AGGATTCCTGGGGGCCCATGAGGTTCTCTCTTTTCTAATTACATATCAACGATAGGCTGGATTTTTCTCTCTATGCTTCAGCCAAAAGAACATATAACAACAGATCGAATGCAGAAGCAGATATGAGAATCCAGTTGCTTCTATCAAGACGAACATCAAAGAGGTCTGGAATATAAAACAATAGCACCCTTCTCACTGAATTTTTGAGAATATAGTTATTTTTCATAAAAATGTTATGTTAATGTGCAATGGGTTTTTTGTTATTTTAAAGGAATTATTAGATAATTTCTGAGTTTTAATTTCTAATAGCAATAGCTATAGTCCATATAAACAAAAGCTTTTTGGCACCCTTAATAATTTTTAAGTGTATAAGGGTTCCTGAAATCAAAAAGTTTGAGACAATTGATATAGACAGCCAAGCCTCTCAGTTGGAAATTCTGATTTAAGAAGTCCCAATTAGGGCCCAGGAGTCTGTATTTTTAGATAATTACACCAGGTGCTTATCGGGGAAGTTTGGTAAATGCTTAGTCAATATAAAGGTGTTCAGATGTTAGAGATTTTTATGATGAGCTATGATGAATACCAGACAGAACCAAAACTAGATAAATCAAAGGGTTGTCAAGAAGAAAAGGGCTGGTTTGCTTGAGGCTGATAAGACTGTATTTGTAGTAGAGCCACATGATGCCGATTCTCATAGCTTTGTCTAGCAATGTTGGCAACAAGGAGCAGAAGCAGAGAAAGTGAACATTTTAAACTAGAGTTGGATGGAGATTTGGGTATGGGCCCTCTAGGTTACCCTATGCTAGACATATACATGACACTCAGGTTGTACATGGAGCAGGTTATGCCTGGATTTATATTGGAGGAGAGTTCTGGCACATCCTGGGTGTGGGTATAATAGCCTAAGGGGGAAATCTGGGGAGACCTATAGGGCATAGTGTTAGGTGAGGTTAGGGATGGTTTTATGGGTTTTGGAAACTTAGAACGTTTACAACTGGTGGGACACAGGAAAACTGCAAACTGACAGGGAAAGCATGTACCTTCCACCAGGGGGTTACTAGTTTAGTGAACATTAAAAAAGGGACTGCGATGGGGCTCAGAGGGCACTATGAGGACTATAAAGAAGAGATACGAATATAGGAGGGTTCTGGATATGTGGGGCCTGGATGACACTCTCTATTCATGGCGTGGTTATGGGAGCCTGGAAAAGGGCGAACTGTGGGGCCCTAGGATGCACCGCCAAATGTAACTAGAATAGAAGCTGGGGAAGGCTGAGAGATTCCGTTGGTATGTTTCATACCAGGTACATTAGAAGATGCAATTTCTAGGTAGGTTCTCTAATTAGATGTTTTTAGTAAGAGGCCAGCATTTGTTTGTATGGCATGGCTGCCCCACGTGCCATCTTGCTTTCTGGCACTTGTCCTACATAAAACCCCAGCAGAATCTTACATATAGAAGAGAGGATAGACTGATGCATGTGCTTATTCTGAGATATGTCTTCGAATTAATATTACTAATAAATAACGATACTAAAGGTTATAGTAATAGCTAACATTCACAGAGTGTTTACTATGTACCAGATACTGTGCTAAGCACTTTATATTTTCTCATACATTATCTCATGTCGTCTTCACAGCAGCAGCCCTTGAGGCAGGCACTATGATCATCCCCACTAAGGTGAGGACACTGGCTTGCTACAAATCTGCTACACTACTTTCTTGCAGTTTCTCGTGGATTTCATTGCCTCTGGACTTCCACATACATCCCCTGTGCCTGGAAAGCCATTTCTACTCCCACTATGCTAACTCCTACTCACCCTTCAGGGCTCAACCTAAGCAACGCTTTTTCAGGAATCCTTCCATAACCCTTTGAAAACGTGATGCCTCCCTGATATACACTTTTATAGCACCCTGTACTCTTTCTTGACAGCACTTACTACAACAGGTAGATTTACTCGTTTATGTCTGTCTTCCTGACTATACTGTGTCACAAGGAGAGGAACTATGTCTGTCTTACTCACCTTTATAGATCTAAATATGTAATAAGTACTCAATAAATACTCATTGAATTAATGAATTAATGAATTCGTTCAGGGCCAAAGAATTAAGAAGTAAAGGGATCTGATTTAAAATGAGGTTGGTCTGATTCTAGGGCCTGAAGAACATGTTCTCTGCATGTCTTTGGCTCCATTGTAAAAGGATAAAGAATGGGGCTGATTGAAAGAGATGCGGAGGGGAAATGCAGCCTATGCTGGGATGGAAGAGTGGAGACAGGCTATTGAGGGTCAAGGAGACAGCTGGGTATTTCTGCACTTGCCAACAAGGCCTTGGTATAGAGACCTACTAGAAAGGTTCTTCCATTTTTTGTTGAGGATGAGGGAGCTCTAGACAGGACAAACTAAATGATATTCTGATCCTCCTGTTGAGCTAGGGAGTTAGATGACTGATGGAGAATGCATCTTTCCAAAAGAGAGGATCTCTCCTCTCTGGGCCCCCTTGCCCCAACTCCCATATTCTTCCCTGGGGAAGAATTGCTGGGGAAAGGCAATGTAGCTCCAGCCACTCCGCAGAGAAGGAAAGCCGTCCCCAAGGGCCAGCATCTTCAGGAGGAGGAAGGCTGGGGCTGCACTTCAGGCAACATAGACTGAGCCCAGGTGACCTGTGGCTCCACTAGAGTCCTGAGCCTGACGGATTTCTGACTACACAGCCAGGAATTTGGTGGCTGAGCATTGCAGTGACTTGAAGGTATGATAAACTTCAGTTCTTATTATTTCAAGCCTTTGACTAGATTCCTTTTGGGAGGGCACCTGTCCCGATGGCTCTTATAAGCTCCCGGTGGTGGCAGTAGGGGTGAAAAGAGGACTGTGTGGGGAGGGTAAGGAGAGTCTTGCTGCTTTCGGAACTGCTGTCAGGGCTGACCCGGGGTTGGGCTTTGTTCAGAATCACTGAGCAGTGCAGCCATCCTAGCTCCTCCTTCCCTTCCTTCCTTCTTGTTGCCAAACATGAAGCTATCTCTTAGAGGATGGGAGTCAAAGGTTTCACACATAAAATCTGTATTTTTGAAAAAAATAAAACACCTAAAGACTCTGTTAAGGTTTTCACATAGGATCATAGTGGCCACCAATTCTTATGCCACAGCTTTAAGGCTCTGGAAACTCCCAGGGTAGTTGCTCCTAACATTTTGGGGGACCCTTTCAGGACCAACGAAAGGACAAGTGTACATCTACATAAAATTTCGCATACTATTTTGGGGAGTTCGGTCCCAAGGACTTCAGGCTTTCCATGGACCTTTAAGGACCTTGTGAATGCCAAGTTTGGAACCTCTGATCTACAGTGTCTTTCTTGGCCTGGAATAGCAGTTGGGTAGCACCTTCGGGTCTTATACATTCTTTCTTGGAACACTACTGGTGCTCAGGAGAATTCGCACAGAATATGTAGTTAGTAAACTAATGCCACATCCTGCCATCTTTATCTAATATTCACCCCGTCCCTTCTAAATGATGCAATATCCTTGTCAAGTGGTTGTCTATTCTCTGCCTAAACTCTTCCAGTGACAGGGAACTATCTTTCCCAAGACACACTCTAGTTTGTCATTGTGCCTATTTAGTATACTCAGAACTTAACACTTCAGAGGCTCCTGTTATATAATGCATTTGCTCTCTCTAGCCCAGTATTCGTGTCATATATGTATTCATTAAAGAAGCCATCTATGTCTTTGCCCATTCATTCATTTACTCATTCATCTTTCAACCAACCATTCGTTTATTCAACAAACATTTTCCAAGTGCCTATTGTGTTCAAGGAATGATGTTCTAAACACTGGGAAGGGTTGCAAAGCTGAATAAGAAATGATCTCCGCACATGTTTTTATCCAAAACCCGAGTTCCAGAGCTTAGTATTCTATGATTCCCTTTTGGTTGGCTCAAAATCCATTACTCTGGCACTTTGGGGATATGGGGTCAATCATATGTCCATTGCTCTAGTGGCACTAGGTCATCCATCTTACATTTCCATTTACAGAATTTATCTTTCCCCTCTTTTTGAAAATGAAAACAGTTGCCCATTGGCATTTTCTGGCCATATGCCCTATTCATTGTTATCCCTCAAAGTTCACGAATATCCTTGAGGAGTGAGCTTCTCCTGCACCCTGGAATTCTACATAATTCTTTTAGTCTTCTCTCCTCTACTTCCACCCAGAGGAAAAAGTAAGGACTGACCCTAGGATTTGAGTTTTTCTCTTTTACATTACAGTGGCGTTTTGCTTGCAAATCCTGCCCTGCAGTATCGTGCTTGTGGCCTTGCCAGGCCCACATCAAGTGCCCCACTAGAGTTAACACGGTGGTTACAGCAGATCTCATGTACTTCGCAAGTCCTCAGAAATTGCAGTTGTGTATCAAAAGTTCTAGGTAGTTGAATATCTCTACCTAGATAACATAGGTACAATTTTGGGTTTAAGACAAAGTGTGCTGCTCATAAAAATAATTGTGATAAAAAATGTCACATAGCTAATTTTCACTCTTCTTCCAGAGACTTCTAGAGGTGGTTTCTCTTCCCCCAAACCCAACACGGACATCTAACATCACAATCAGCCTCTTTGCCTCCCCGAATCCTGTTGGTTCTTCACAGCAGGCATTACCACTTTCGCAAAACTCACCCTAATCACTCTAGCCCACTGAGATCTTCACCTGGGTGGTTCCACTGATGACCATTCTAGTCTATGATCACACAAGCCATACAATTTAGCACTTCTTATCATACAGTCTGATTTGCTATCCCTTGTATGTATTCTCATACACGTGGCTTCTCTGTCGGGTACTTAGATTTGGGTGAGCTTTTACAGACCTTATGGTTTTGCTTTTTAAGTGAGCTGTTACCTAAGCTGTTTGTCACAGCCATACAATTAGTTGGAAAAATAGTGGATGCCTACATGATATGATTGAGGAGCACTAGGAGGAACTGTCGCAAACACAAAACTTTCTCCCACCAGGCCTTTATGGTGCCTGTATACTCAATGAGACTCTTATCCCTTTGATTCTTGTCTCCTGACAACATTAACTATGAAAATGCAAATAGCCCTATGCTCCTACCTCAGTAAATATCAGTAAAGAGGTTAGGGATTTTAAGCAAGATACCTCAGGGGCTACTCTGGGGAAGAGGGAGCGCCAAAGAACGCCATCCTAGGGCCACTCTACTTTTGTGTTATGGCTGAAGTTACCCTAAAACTTCATTTATAAACCATACAGCTGCAAAAACAATTAAAAAAACATTCCCTTAGGGCCGTCATAGTTCTTAAACTTTAGTGTGCACAAGAATCCTGCTGTAAGGCTTGTTAACATGAACATTTCTGGGCCCTTCCCACAGAGTTTCTAATCTCTAACAAGTTCCCAGGTGATGCTACTGGTCCAGAGACCACATACAGTACTCTGAGCACTACTGTTTTAGGGGAATGTGTTGACAGCTTCCCGGAGTTCCCCAGGAGAAGCACTCGGCAGGGGTCGAAGGCAGGGGTAAAGAGGGGGAAGGGGAGAAGATGTCCAGAAGGGAAGTTGACTGGTTCAAAATATCAGTCTCCCTGTTGATTGTTGTTTATTTTGAATCCCTTCCATCTTCATTTCTGAAGTAAGAAGTCACTGATTAGTGTCTCCAATCTTAGGACTCTGGGCCCTAACCAAGTCCCAAAAGACAGTTTCTCTGTGTCTCGTCCTAAGCACAAATGGGACCTTCAGTAAGAGCTGTTGGTCCAGACCTTCCTGAAGCTTTGATTCACCACTACGTTTAAAGTCACAGAACCGGAAAGAATCACTAGGCCTTCACATAAGGCCCCTAGATAATGCTAACATATTGGATAATGGAGTCATCTAGCATAGGCAGTATGATGCTGACATCAGAAAATTTTAGTAGGTCAGAAAGAAAGAAATTTGCCAACCTTTTAATCCTACTAAATGTACAAATAAATAGAATTAGACAGAGGCTTACAATATAAAGACAATTTTATTGCCAATAAAAGCCTTTAATAACTCATTTTATCCTGTTTCAGTAGGACCTTATTCTTTCTGATGAAAATCCAGTCATAGCATCTCTCATTAAAAATAAAATTATTTTGAAATAAATAAATATATAAAATAAATAGCATATACATTTCATAAATAGTTTGTCCTTATGCACAGTATCCATGCTTACATTTTAATATCATTTTCTTACAACCTACCCCATCTCCCACTTCCAATGGCAGGGAAACTGCATGTCAGGACAGATTAGAAATCTGCAGAGCCAATGTAGTGACGGCTTGCAGCAGGGCTATAGCCCCCAGCATTTTCTTAGTGAGACTTCTCCAAAGCTCTGTAGGTAGCATCTATGGCAGATTCCTTGGTCTTTTGTTTATACCCATTGTCAAGGTATTTGGGTAGATTGTGGGGCAAGACACCCCTGGCCCTTGGCAGGGGTCCCCATTCTTTGTCATGCCACCTCAGGTGAAAGAACATGAGAAAAGAAAAAGTATATACAAGATTCCCTCAAGCCCACCCCCTCCCCCAACATCCCTCCCCAAAATAACCCAACCTTGATATACACTTTGAACAACAAGAGAACAGCTGGGTTGAGTTGAACAGTAAGTGCTTCTCCGTTATCTAAATTGATAGGAAGGAAGGATGAAAAGCTATGAGTATAGTGCTTGCAGAGACGACTGTGGCCCCAGAGTATATGGGTCACAGAGGTCACACCAGAGGTCCATTACCTATAGCGGAAGAGGTCTCTGGACATAGAGGGCAACTTAGAAGGATCTACCGGCCTGGGTAAAAAGTGAGTGAATTTCTGGTGTCGTTTAGTCCTGTATCCCTCCCGGGGTGAGCCGTCTTTATTCAGGGCCACATAATACTGTCTCTCCGAGTCCGAGTGTTTGTACAAGGTGGAGGCATAGGTGTTGTACCAGTTTTCTTCAAACTGTTCCCGGAAAACACATTCACGTGTGAGTTTCTTCTGTGAGGGTAAGAAAATAAAGCAGAGCCCATTATATGACTATTTCTCCCATCCCAGCTTGCTGGTGGAGAAACCCTGAAATAGCAATAGCACATTGATATTAGAAAATTTCGGTCCTATCTCCTCGTATTAATGACATATCTTTCTTCCAACTAGCACAAAACACTCCTAACTGTACCTCCTGCATTCTCTTCCATGAGCTACACAAAAATGTTTTTGTTGAGATCTTTCCTGAAGGGAGGAGATTGGAGAAGATGGCTTCATCTGGCTCTTTGAGTCCAAGAATGGCTGCTACGGCCTCCCAATGCCCTGCTGGCACCCACTGAGTTTTCTCTCTACTTAGGGCTAATGATGTTCAAATCCATTGAGATTACAGTCAACCACATCAACTGACAGGCGAAGGCCTCGGATCTATATAAAGCTCCATGGGAGGTGAGCTGTGATCTCTCCTAATGAAGGGTCTCAGGCCTGTCAGTTGGAAAGCTCAGAAAAGATCTCCTTGAAAAGCTCCTCCAATCTGCCTACTTCAAGCTGGCAGCTCCTGGGTCTCTTGCCTCTGTCCCTTCTCACGCTTGATCCGGCCGCCATACTACTTGCTAGGGTTGCCGATACCGAGTGCTGGGGACAGGCCTATCTCGTAGGTGTCAGGGAAAAATGTGTTCTGATTTCATGGGGTGCAGGCAGCCAGAAAGTATGCTATGTGACTCAAAAGCCAGAGCCAGGAGTTGGGATCCTCTGAAAGGGTTAAGGTCAGCAAATCACTCACCATTCCCCAGCTCTGGGCTAGCTTCCAGAATAGAGAAAACATACTGTAGCCAGCCCAGTCCTAGCTGGGGGCTTGGGGCTGTCACCAGACCCTAGAACCCTCATTCCTCATTTGTTTGTTTCATTTGGCCTTCGGAACTCAGCTGAAGCAATCTGGAAATCAGGGACTGTGTTGTAAACCTCAGAATCCTCAATTTGAAAGCCAGCCCTTCCACTGACTATTTTTGTGTCTTCGTGTCTGCTACTCCTCTGGGCACATATTAAAATTCAGATGTACTTCTTGGGATGGTTAATGCCCCAAATCCTGACCATCTACTTGACAAATCAGCACAGCTTAGTGTTATCATCAGACTAGCTGGCCCTCTAATGGAAAAGGCAAAGGCAAATGTATCAATGTTTTGATGAGGGCTGAATTAGTGAAGGTGTTACATAGCAAGACCCTGAGCAGCCAAGAAGTAACTAGAAGACACTAATCCCTTACAGCTGACAAAAGTGCTTTCAAGTGCTGGATAAATGTTTTTATACTTTTGCCTTACATTGTCCAAACACTGACAGTAATAGCCTCCAATGGAAAGAAAACCTTAAACTTACCGACCCATAGAGTTCTCCTCGCTCATTCATTCCTAGGTACAGGCCAGAGTCCACTCCCCGGATGCTAATCAGCCCCACAGCCAGGCTGATAAACTCCAGGATTCCTAGGGCAAAAAAGTGAACACCATTCCTGTTACTGACATCAAGTTAAGAGAAAGCTGTTCAGGTGACATGAGCTACCAGTCATTTGTCCCCAAACGGGGACAAATGGAGGCCAGCCCTGTGTGCCTTTGGTGAATTGCCTGACAAAAACCATCTTTTGCAGTAAGAATGGAACTTCAGACAGAGAAGGCACTCAGTCACTGTGGGCCTCAGTTTTTCCATATGTAAAATGGGGAAACCATCTCTGCCTCTATTCAATACTCTTAGTCACATTATGAGGAAGAGACCATGAGAAGGCTTTGGTGACAAAAACTCCACACAAGTACAAGGTCCTATTGCTGTCAAATACTACCCGTTTCAAGAAATTGGAAGGCAGCTTTCTAAATGCAGGAATGAGGCTAGGTTTCTGTATCTTTCCCAAAGTCGCCTCCCTCCTGCCTAGAGTACACAGTATTACCTTACTGTCCTCTAGGCTGAACTTGTTTTGCACCCTCTCAGCTCCCATGTCCTTAAAGCCAAATGAGGCTGTCAACTGCCCGTAGCTGACTCTAACAAAGGCCACACAGGCCACTCACTAAGTTTGTTCCCCATGCTTATGGCAGGAGGTAAAACTTGGCTTCGTGAGAGCTTTCTCCTAAAAAGTGTTCTCAGCTAGTACTGCCCCAAGCTGACAAGCCTGTCATTCTCCCCTTCTCTCTTGAGAATTTTAAGTTTATCCACAGTGAAGAGTTGGCAGGTGGTATTGGACTCGACCCTGATTTGAGATGTTGCAACTTTAAGGCGAAAGGGAAGAAATTCAGAAATGTCTTTCTAGTTGACAAGGTTAGAGGTGAAGATTGAGAATGTTTTCATTTACCCAACAGCAACAGGAGGAAAAAAAAAAAAGAAAGAAAAGAAATCAACTATTAAGAGAGAAAAAAGGACCCAGAACTGAAATCCTGGTGATACTGAAGACTAGAGTTTTGTCCTAAAATAGTAATCTGGATACAGACATAATAGTCGACTAGATTCCTCTTTGATTTTCCTATCTCTAACCATGTTTTTCAACATATAGACCAAAGACTTGTTATGATTGTTTGAGGCATCCAAAGGTATGAAATGAGCTCCTATCTGGCTTTCTTATCCCAAAATGCAATTCTTAAGGGTAATAATATTCTACGTAATCTACAGAGGGAATTGAACTGATTTCTTAAAGGTAAAAAAAATTTTAAGAGGTTAATTTTGAAATCAGATTCAAAACTCTACTAAGAAGTCCTCTGTGGAACCCCAGTGACGCGAGCTGGCGGGCTGGTGTTCAGGTGCAGCAGCTTTGCGGGGAGCACATGCTTGCACGGCCCATCCAGATCTGTTAGAAGGATGCAAGGTCCTGCTGCTGCCATTCTGTAGAACACTCAGGCTTTGGCCTTTGGCATCTCTCATTGAAATCCTCCAAGTTTTCATCTCAGTCTGGTTGTTACTAACGCTTACAGTACAAAGAAAGGAGTCAGGGAAAAAGACGCTGGTGCAAGATGGTAGGAGGGGAAGGGAAAATCCCTAGTGGGAAGCAGGGGTTAATCAGACACTGATTTAATGGACCTAAATCTTCAGTTGCACCACACAAGGTTCTGCTCTGTTTAATATTTTACTAAATGACTTGTACGAGAACATAGGACTGCTTACCCTGGTTCCAGGAGACATATAGCAGAGAGGAATGACACGATCAAGATTCAGAGAGATTTCAAGAGGATGGAAAAATGGACTGGCTACAATAAAATATGCTTAATTAGAATCACTGTGAAGTCCTGCACTTTGGTCTCCAAAACCAATTTCCCATGGTGTTCTGTGTTCGTGGTTTTGTTGAGGGAGGGTGTGCCTCAGTGCAGACAGTTAACCATATCCCTTAGTCCATGGCCTATTATCATAATTAGTCTGTGCAAGAGCTTTTTAGTTATCTATTTCTTTCTTTTTTATCCCCATGCCCTGCTCCCATCTACCTCTCTACTTCAGGCCATGTATATTTTCTTGAAAACATGTACTGTTATTTTGTGTTCCTATACATTTTAATTACATGCAAGTCTGCCCATTTCTGCAACGGGGAGATGTGCTTACCAAAACATACACAATAATAGCTTAAGAGATTTGACTGAACAAGGTAAGCTCAGTATGATGGGTGATTAGAGAGATTATTAAAAAGCTTATGTAAAACTGGTAATATAAAAATTAAAAATCATTAAAAAGCTAGTGTAAAACAGTAGGAATAAAAAGGGAAAGAAGCTAATGTGATCCAAGGCTGCATTGATAGAGGTCTAGTAACTAGTATAAGGGAGGGGATTGCCCACTCTGCTCTGACTTGGTTAGACCACACGGAGAGCACTGTGTTTAGTTCTACTATGCTTAGAGAGGAATATGAAAAAACAGGAGCATGTTCAAAGGAGAGTGGCCGGTATGGCAAGGAAACTAGAAACCAGGTCATGATTCAGTTCTGGGTACTAAACTCTGAGGGACACCAACCCACAGGAGCCTTCGGTTCTTTGCTTTGCTCAGGCAGATTATTCCTGATCTTCAAGTCTTAGTTCCCTCATTCTCTAAGTATCTCCTGTCTCTGACCACCCTGAGCTCATTAAGTAGCAAGGGAAGCTTGTGATCTCACTGCCGAAGACCTGGTGTGAGAACAAATCATGAAACCAAAGAGGTGTGGCCACTTGAGTCACCACAGTTTTTCTCCAACTCTCTGTTAACCCTGATGCCAAAGGACAGATCATACAGGAAGTCACTTGGGTTGTGTCCAGTAACAGGGGTCTCCAACAGCTGGAATCATCCCTGCCCAGCTGTCTTTGGGCATCATTTCCTTTTGCCAACTTTCCTATTAGCTGGATTCAAACTGTGGGAACCCAGTGGCACATGATGATGGAACAGATATTCCTAAACCTTCTCCTGAATCCCAGCCAGCATGAAGGGGGAGAGAAAACAAGCCATTTTCATATTTTCCCAGCTACAGCTGGACAGGGGTGTTAACAGCAAAGTGTTGAGGCAAAGTATTAAGTTGACAAAGTTTGTCCTCAGTACTCTCACCCCTTCAAGGCCTAGGACCTCCCTCTACTCTGCCTCATCTTGACCTGTCCACCCCAGGCTCTGGCCTTTTCTCGACAATTTCCAAACTCTTCTCTTCTTACACCTCTCTCCCTAGGGCCTCGATCACAACTGATCCGTTCTGAGCCCCACTGCTTCAGAACCTAGCTAGATGACAGGTTAATGTGTCATTTAATCCGATTCCATAACTTGCCCAAGCTCCCTCAGCCATCCTTTCAGACCTTCAGGGCCAAGACAGTGCTGCTTTGGTATCTTGCCAAATAAGAACCAGCTCACTCAAAACCCAAAGCAGCTGCATGAGCCTGCTCCATCCCACCTGGTGGGAGGCCTCTCCTCCAGTCTGGCTCCCCAGCTCTGCTCTGCCCGTCCACAGGTGCCCCTCAGGAATGTCAGGATCCCTGTGAACCTCATGTAAATGCCACCAGCCAGGCAGGATTGAAACACTCCTGGCTACTGATTGCAGATGGAGAGAGGGGAACATATGCTGTGCCAACAGGTTATTATTTGGAGTCGGGGCTGCTCTTGGGCTCAGCCTGACTTGTTCTGAACACATGGATTCCAGGGTAATCCTTGGGGGCCCTGCTCTCCAATTACAACAAATAGCTATTTACTTTACATGGCCTTTGGAGACTACCTCCTCCCCCCAAGCAGAAATCTATAATATTTTATATCTTAAGTCTGGCCTACTTTACCCTGCTGGAATGTTGACTGCTAAAGCACTTATGGAATGTTAAAGTTTCGATTTATTGAATACCCTGGCTGATTAACTCAAATGTGGAGGGAGGAGAGAGTTAGCAAACTCAACAGCACCTCTTTCTGTGCCAAAAGCTAAACTGAGAAAGAGTAAGTGTGTGTTTGAAAGTTGGCAGGGGAGGTTACAAAGAGACAGCTTTGACCAGTTATCATTTCCTTTACAGGAAACACAGGGAACTGCCAGGAAGTCAGCGAAGGAAGAAAGGGAAAAGGTGATGCAGAGGTGGTCTTGGGCAGTGTTTTTTTTTTTTTTAAAGGCAAACCCCAAAATGAAGCAGTCACTTAAGCAGCGGCGAAAACATCCCTTCCTCCTGCCAGTTTTATTTCCTTTGGTTTCTCCTTAAACTTAACACCTTTAGCAGGCCTGAGAGATGAAAAGAAATCAAGATGTGTCTTTAGGGAGGTAATTAAAGACCACTTATCCCAAGAGCCTATTACTGATTTTATGTTGACCTTGTAGGTTATTTGGTTCAGCTTAGGCACAGAGTCAGACACTTGTAGCTGCTGGGAGCTGTGCTCAGTTTCTCCACCTTCACTGCCCTACCCCACATTCTTCCATCATTTCCTGACTTTGCTTCTGTATGTCAGAAATGAGCTACCCCAGCATCTTTAGGCCATTTGGGGAAGGCTCTGAGGCCAGGGTGAGAGTCCCATTCCTTAGGAAGAGGAACAAAAGGGGGCTGCAAAATCACAAGCCATGGAAGGGAAAAGAGCCAAGTTAACACTCCCTCTCCTCCCACCCCACCTTATCGCCCTTTTGAGGACCTGCTGCAAGTTTATACAGACACCTGCACCCCTCCATTACCCCCTCCCACCTTACTGTACTCCGGCTCTTTTGAGTGCATTTTTCCAAGATGACATAGACCTCATTAGGGCTCCTGCCTGCTCCCAGCAAGGAAGACCGTCCCTGGCCCTAAGTTGTTTGCCAGGCTTGGCCTTACCCAGCAACTGGCCCCAATGTCCCCCCTTTTACTGTGCACTCCAGGTACAGCTCTAGCAAGGCATGGAGACTAGGAAGATGGGGAGGTTTGGGGGTGCGGAGACAGTGTGAAGGAGGGTGGTACAAAGAAGGGGACCGTGTCATGCTTAAGGGTAGGCAGAGCCTCTTACTGCCTTGGGTAGGGGTAGAAGGTGTCCTTCTTGGATTATAGGGCTCTGGGGAGGAAGCAGAAGGCATTGGAGGATTGGGGGCAGGGAGGAAGGGTAGCTGTCACAGCACCCACACGACGGCTTAGTAGAGATTAGGAAACTGAAAATAAAAATGGCAAATTATTGAGGAGTGATCACAATTTGCTTAGAAACCTAATGACCCCTGTCCCAGATCAAGCCTTATATTAATTGTGTAATTAGCTGTGTGTGTGAGACAGGCAGCGGTGGGCTTTGAACAATCTACATGGTGGTGGGCAGGCAGAGACAATCCTGGATGGAGATTGGACGTTTCCTGTCTCAGGCTCAGGAGACACCTGTTTCTGGGGCTGGGAGTGGGCCCAGGACAGCTTCCTCACTGAGGCAAGGAGTCCAGAGGTAGTTCCAGGCAAAAGCTGCCCTAGGACTTGTGCCCTCACACGGTGGACATCGCGAGGTTTTCCTAGATTCCCCGATACCCAGCTCCTGCGACCCCGAGGCGGGCAGGTGCCAGGGCGGCCGGTCCCCACTGGCCAAAGCCCGCCCAGTACGCCCATGGCCCTTGCAGGCTCCTGCTCCCGGCAACCGGCCGCGACAGCCCTGCTGCTCCAGTGGCTCGGCCCGCGCTGCAGCCACGGTGCCCGGCTTCCTAGGCGAGAGCTCCCGCCCCTCTTCCAGCTCCACCTGCTTTCGTCCGAGGCCCAGTGTCCAGCTCTCAGGACTAGACCCTCGCTCCCGGGGGAGAGAGGGTGGAGTGCGGAAAGGAGAGGCCACACCGCAAGACGCCCCCGCCCCCTCCCGAGAGCGGCCAAGGGTGCCGGACGCCCTGACGCCGGACGGCTCAGGTCCGCGCCATCATGTCCCGCCTCGACGGGCCCGGACGGCACCAAGCCGGGGGCGGTCCGCGGGCCCCACGCTGGAGCCCCAAGCCGTCGGCTCCCCAGCGAGCCGTCTGCCCGCCTCCCGCCCCTCCCGGCCGCGTCCTCACCGAAGCGGCTGTGGTCGTGGCGGGTGCCGTGCACCGTGCCGTTGGGGAAGATCTCCAGGTGGAAGCCGGTGCGGCAGTAGAGCTGGCGGCGCCGCAGGATCCCCTTCAGGTGGGCGAAGTCTGTGGGCGAGCCGCGCTGCAGCTTCCCCTCGATCTGGCCCAGGCGCTCATTTAGGAAACCCGGGGAGTCAGCTAGGGGCACGTTCCCCAGAGACGAGGAGAAGCCGTGCAGATCCCAGTCCAAGGAGGCAAAGACTCCCCCCACCTCCGCCATGGCGGGGCGACGGCGGTGCGGGCGGTGCGGGGCGCGCGCGGGCCGGGGCCACAGGGCGCGAACTGCTCTCCCCGCGGCGGGCGCCGGCGATTCGGCGGCGCTCGCTCGCTCGCTCCGGGCTCTGCCGAGCTGCAGTCGACGTCTGTTCGCGTCCAAGGAACTTCTCAGCGGCGGGGAGTGTGGGGCAGCGTGCTCCCGACCTTGCTCTCAGTCAGAGTGCCGCTTCCCCTCCGCATCCATCTCCCCTGGCCTTTCATAGCTGGCTTCGTCGAGCTATCAGATGCAAACGGCACTTTATATACATACCCACTCCCCTTACATTGACATATTGGATATTTAAATACAAGCCACACCTCACTGGCATCCCCTCGGAGATTGGTGTGTGGGTTCTTTTTTTTTTCCTTCTCGCATCCATTTGGCTCTTTTTGGGAGAAGGGGGGTGGAGGGGGAGAGAGCGAGCGAACTTCACTCCCTCTTTTATTATGAAAAAAAATGGCAGGAAAAAGCTACACATTGCAGTGAGGCATAACTGCTTTTGGCAGGTTTTTCTCAAACTGCTGATGAAATAACGGAGCCCAGTGCGTGGAGGCCGTTGGCGCTCACGGCCTCAGGCCTGTTCCGTGGGGCTCTGGCTGTCTGCTGCGTGGGGGCCGTCCCCACCTCCTAGGCGTCCTTGCGTCCTCGGGCTGCTAGCCTTTGGAGAGTGTCGTGAGACCGAGGGCGGGGGGGGGGGTCAACACGCTCCTGATCCCCTCTCATTCCTCGGCTAGTCAGAGGCTGCGGAAGGGACGTCTGGCCCAGGACAGGGGATCCCTAGTTTCTTTGTTCCGCTGCCCCCCCAGTCCCACTCCCTACCTGTATATATGGGTCAAGGGGCTGAGGAAGTGAAAAATCCGGAAGCAAATGCAGTTGCAAAATTTGGGATTGGGGGTGGTGGTCCCTTCCGACACTAAGGCTGGGGCCCTAAGGGGTCTGGGAGGAGCGGGAAACCCCACGGAGGAAAGACTTTTTTTTAGGGGACGTTCCAACTTAGGGAAAGGAGGGGGCAGTAAGAAATAGAAAGCGATCTTTTTGAAAAACGATCCCCTCTGGCTTTCTGGGCGCGCTTTTACAAGGCTCTGGAGAGCAAGCTCCATGAGAGGCCATTGGAAGTCTGGTGGGGGGTTCCCCCCACCTCTTTTCTTGTTGCAAACAGGTGTTTCCTCGCTCTGTCCTGTGCCCTGCTCTGAGATATTCTATCAGGAAGAGCGGCAGTTGGGGCGGGACCCGGCCGCAGCCAGGGCAACGGGCAGCGTCCAGAAGACCTGGGGAGCAGGTGCTGGCCTGCCCCGCGCCCCCGCACCTCTGCCCCGCACCTGAACCCCGGGGCCCCTCTTGGGCCCTGGCACTCGGCGCCCCGCTCGCCTATTAAACCGCGTGGTTATTTGCAGTTTTCTCCCGCAGCCGGCGCTGGCCGGCTTCCCAGGCTCCCTCAGGAGAAGCTGAACACGGGGCGCCCCGCGCCACTCCCCCCAACGCCCCCACCCCGGCCTTTGCAGCGCCTCCTGCTGGAGACCCTGCATCTCGCGGCGAGTTCGAACCCAAGGTCACCATGAGATGAGAAAACAGATTCCGCTGATTCAGTTACTGAAATTCGAGGTCCTGCTCCTGGGCTCCCACGTGCACCTCGTGCTCACTCCTTGGAACCATAGGAATTCTCGGTTTGGAACATCGGGGCCTGGTGCTGGTGTGCCTCCCTAGCTCAGATGCAACCTCCAAAGCCAAGCGCAGGACATAGTAGGTCCACTCAGAAATAATCTGATGTGCCGCCGGTAGTAGGGAACTCAGATGCCAGTCATCTTTCAATTGTAGGGGACATAGACATGCAAAAGGTGGGGTCCATATTGGAGCTTTTGTGGATGAAAGGATAGGCTGTCTGGGATTAGCTGTTAAATAATCCAAAGTAAGAAGGCAGAAGGAGTGGAGGCATAGGTGCAATATTGTTCTTGTGTTGCTAATTGTTGAAGCTGGGTGATGGATACATGGATGTTTATTATACTTTTTATATATAAAATTATATATAATATATATGAAATATATATGAAAATGTCCATAATAAGAAACTTTATAAAATGTGACTGACATAGAATACCAACAAAGAAATCACTCTTCCCTTCTTCCCTTCGAAGAGTTTGTGAATTTGGTGAGAAGGTGGGGAAAGAGGGGCAGAGATTAAGACAATTATATAAATGACTAGAGGATGAGACTTTATAGGGTGCACGGTGTTGTGTAGATTCAGAAAGCAGAGGGAAGACTGATCTGGGGATTTAGGGCCTGGTTTTGGACTAAGGTGTCCTTTGTAATGAATGGGCCTTGAGAAGATGGGAAGGATTTTGCAAATTCAGATCAGCCACTTCCAGGAAGAGGAAAATAGTCACAAAGAAAGTGGAACAATTTTAATTGGTAAAGCCCAATTCTTGGGGTGAGTGCCAGATGAAATAATGTAGATGAAACTTCTTCGAGAAGCATGTGATATAAAGGATGTACATATCTCTATGATGATATAAGTTACACATTGATAATGGCAAAGACCATTTCCTCAATGGTCACTTCAGGGAATTTCTGCATTCTTTGTCCCCCAACATTCCCAAAGTCACCAACCACAGTTGGCAGATCTGGAGTCTAGCTTGATTGAAGGTCAGAGACACAAGCGTTCCACTGCCCATCTGAAGTTCTTTTGAGATTAAGTCCTTTGATGATTCCGTTTTAAATGTTTCTGTGAAGTGTCCCAATTGACAGAGCACTGTCATGAGAGTTAATTTTCACAACCTTGTGGAGTAGAAGGTATCATTATCCCCATTTTAGAGGTGAGGAAATAGAGGGTGAGGCCAACTAGAACAGAATCATATAGCTAATAAATGCAGAGAATTGATCTCAGATCCACTGGGGGCAAATTACTCTCAATTCTTGGGATTTGGGGTTATGCAAAGATCGGAGTGTCGAGGATAGTGAGATTTCAGAATACCGTATTTCAGTTTACAGAAAATCCTCAGCAGGACACAAACTCAGTCCGGGGTTGTGCTGGATATAAGGGATGAGGGGAAAATTTACATGAAAAAAGCAAACCCTCACTGAATACGGGGGCATCATTTATAAAATGAAGATAAGTGGTATTGTGAGGATGAAATGAAAGCACTAATGGAAAGTGCCCAGCATTGTGCCTGCCACATGGAAGACATTCAATACATCTGAGATTATTCCCTCCTTTCCCAGTACCTCACAGGACTGATGTGAAAAATAAAGCAACTTATGTGAAAAGGATATGGAAAAACAAAACTTAAGAAAAAGGAGAGTTTCGACTCAGGCTATAAGTGACCCAGAGGCTGAGGGGTAAGCTGGCGGGTTCTGTTTCTTGAGGAAGGAGAAGGCAATGCTAATCGTGCTGAGGCCGGCCTCCCCACTGCTCCCGACACACACAATGTTGGCGGGAGGTGGGAAACAATGTCTAGAACTGTTACTCTGCCTAGTTCTTCATTTTCTGGATAATTTATCAATGTTTTTTCCTTCTTGATTGATTTTCCAGGAGAAGGGGCAGGGGCAGCTGTGTTGCTAGGCAAATTCTGCAGGCGGCGCAGTCGATGACATCAGTTGCTCCTAGAGAGGGCTTATGTAGATGTGTTAAGCACTGCCTTGGGTGCTTACATGCATTCTCTTTTATAAACCTTATCACAACTCTAAGAAATACTACTGAATAGTTTTATTCCCATTTTACAGATGAGGAAGCTGAGGCCCAAAGAGATTCAATAACTAGTGGCAGAGGTAGGACTTAAACCCAAGGTTCTTAACCCTTGATCTTATATTAGTGCTTAACTAAAACAGTACACTGCTTCAAGCAATGTACTTCAAAAAGAGCTTGTATTGCTCCTTTGTTTCTGCCTCCTCTCTCCTTCTGCTTTCCTTGCTTATGTGGACAGCAGGATAGTGTAGTGGTTGAGCACTCCATCTCTGCTGTCAGTCTGCCTGGGTTCGTAATCCCAGCTTTAAGCCATTCTAGGTGGTGGAGCCTCAGTTTTCTCCTTGATACGATGCAGACGATGATGGTAGTCATCGCTTCATAGGATTGCTGTGACGTTTAAATGAAATAATACACAGAATGTGCTGAAAACTATGCCTAGCACATGTTAAGTTGTCATTTTTCTTAATGTTATTTACATCCTGCCTGGCCCCAGCCATACTTCCTCTCAAGGTCCCTTGAACTGTGCCAGTTTTTTTCCTAAGGAGAAAATGAAATAGATAAAAAACATTGGCCACTGGTTGGCCAAGTCACCCCAAAGCAATGAATTCCAATCCTTTTAATCTTTCTGTGTGATACTGGGCCAGTCTTGCTCTTTCTGTGTTTTATTTTTTAAAATTTTTATTTATTTATTTATTCGAGACAGGGTCTTGCTCTGTCACTCAGGCTGTAGTGCAGCGGTGCGGTCATAGCTCACTGTAACCTCAACCTCCTAGGCTCAAATGATCCTTCCACCTCAGCCTCCCAAGTAGCTGGGACTACAGGCGTGTGCCACCATGCCTGCCTATTTTTTTTTTGGTAGAGACAGAGTCTTGCTATGTTGCCCAGGCTGGTCTCAATCTCCTGTCCTCAAGTGATCCTCCTGCCTCCACCTCCCAAAGTGCTGGGATTACAGATGTGAGCCACTGTGCCCCACTTCTCTCTGGGTTTTAGAAGGCCTGACTTGGAAACAAGGCGACCACACTATCAGGTCTGAGTTTGAAAGCAGGTAGTGAGGGAGTAGAGGACTGGGAAAAACAGGAAACTGCTCATTTGTATAATTCCATTTATTGGGCACTGTAGGTGCCAGGCACTTTTCTAAGTACCTTACATTTAAATCATGTCATACCACCATGAAAAAGATGCTATTTTTTTAAATTAATTTTTTAAGGGGGGGGATGAGGAGGAAGGTTCAATTTCCATTTTTTTTTTGAGACAGAGTCTCCCCCTGTCACCCTGGATAGAGTGCATCGTAGCTCACTGCAACCTTACACTCCTGAGCTCAAGCGATCCTCTTGCCTCAGCCTCCTGAGTAGCTGGGACCACAGATGCTTATGGCCACACCTGGCTAATTTTTTCTATTTTTAGTAGAGACAGGATCTTGCTCTTGCTCAGGCTGGTCTCGAACTCCTGAGCTCAAGCAATCCTCCTGCCTTGGCCTCCCAGAGTGCTAGGATTACAGGCGTGCACCACCAGGCCCAGCTGGAAGATGCTATTAATATCTTGATTTTTAACAGACTGTGAAAGTGAGGGTTAGAGAGGTTAAATAACTTGCTCAAGGTCATACAGCTAGTATGTGGTGCGGCTGAAATTCAGACCTGGAGTCTGGCTCCAGAGACCATGCTGTTGATCACTACATGTCTCCGAAAAGAATTGGGACCTTATTCAAAAGACAAAGTAGTATAACAAGACCCAATTATCTTCTGGACAAGAAAAAAATCCATGTTAAAAGAGCAGTCTTTTCCTTTTCTTTTCTTTTTCTTTTTTTTTCTTTTTTTGTCCTAAGTGATCTGTATCTAGAGTTTGAGAATTCTGCAAAAAGTCAGACTATCTTCCATCTCCCCACCCCCAATTCTAGGGCCCAAGGAGGAAAGGAGATCTCTTTGGTTGGGATGAGCCCCCCATATTACCTGTCTGGTCAGTCTCCTGCAGTGACACTGAGCCACAAGTCTCCTTTGTCTCTGCTGTCACTCTCCTGTGGGCCTACCTGTAATGGGGGTGGGTAATGGACCATTTATTCTGGCTGTAACTTGACATTAGTTGGCAGGTGATGACATCTTTGTGAAATGATCTGTTAGTTCTCTCAGAGGAATGGGACACCGTGGAATGTGGCTCTAACCCTGAAAACCTGGATCACTTCTCAACCTGATGTATGTGATTGTGACTGTGGGTATCAATGGTGACTGTGTATATCTGGGGCTGGGTGATGGGGGAGGAGAAGTGTGGGTGGAGACTATGATTATATTGGTTTCCCCAACACAAATGTGTGTTTACGTCTGTGTTTGTGACAGTGTGCAGAAGAATTTGCATATGTCTGTGTAACAGCAAGAGTTGTGGGTTTAAGGTGTGAATAAGTCTAGGTAAGTATGTGAGTCTACAGGCAGCCCCTGCTAATTTGCATGAAGAATATACATGACAGTGAAGCTGGGTTCTTTTGAATTCAAAGTCACTTCCTGTTTTTACCTGAGGCAATTATTTAGTCTCACAGCCTGAGGGAGGCAGGGAAGCCAGGTGGGGGGCACCTCTGAGGCCCCAGTTTCCTTGGAGCCTTGCTGAGGCAGCCCTATAGCATCTCCTTATACAAAGGAGGGGGAAAAACAGGGTCTTGAAACCAGCTCTTTGTTTCCTGGATGTGGCAACTCATTAGCAGGACCTCCACCCTGCTTTGCTTCTCTGTCCCTAAAGTTACACGGACTTCGTCCTGTTTCTGGGAGGGGTTTGAATCTCATCAGAGTTACACGCTGACTTTTGGGAAATGAATCATTATTCACTGCATTTGAAGCTGTTGAAAGGGACTGGCAGGGTCTGGCCCGCTCTCAGAGCTGCTGGTGCCACAGGTTTCTCTAAGGACAGGCTGTATAACCTTTGGCAAAGAAAAAGAATCCTGAAAGGTACAAGGTGGGAAGCAGAGTTAGCAAGGAAATGTAGTTAGTAGTCAATAGTCACCTGAGGAAGTCGCTGAGAAGCAATGTACATTCCAGTGGAGGTGGGCTGTGGTCCTAGCTCTCGCTGAACTCACTGTATGGGGCTTTGGCTAAATTGCTTCTCATCTGTGGGCCTCAGTTTTCCTAACTGTGATAAAAGGGGTTGGACTAGATCAGTCTGTCTCAAGATTTTATTTTATTTTTTCACCAAAGTGACCCTAATGACAGAGGAGAAATCCCCCAGCATGAGTAGGGGAAGGAGGGGAATAGAGTAGCCCAAAACAGCCTACCACAAGCTCCAAGTGTCTTTGAGGTTTCATGTTTTATCCTAAAAATGTGTGCAAAGTTTGCATTCTCCTCCACGATATAGCTGGATTTGTTTTAATATAGAAATGTTTTAAATTTCCTAAACTCAAGTAAAATTGACACTCTAGGAAGGCATGCCATGTTTATCCTGTGGCTTTGTGGACCCCCTGGCACACTGCCATGGACCCCCAAGAGTATGCATACCCCATTTTAAAAGTTTGGGAGTAGATGATTAAGATTCCTTTCCGCTCTAACACTCTGTGGTTCAGTGACCTAGGAATACCTACGGTGTCCTTGGTAGCTGCTCCCCAGGATGCTAGAGGTTTTTTTCTTTTTTTTTCCTATGGCTGTGTTTGAACACTGCATTTTCTAACCAGTTATGCCAAAAGAATAGAAACCCCTGATATTGTTTCTAGAACAAGTATCTTCAGTATGTCCTTGCTGAGCCCCAACTACGGGCTCAGACTTTTGCTAAATTCCCCCCAGGGAGGTCAAGAAGGATTTGTATGGGATTAACTGTGGAGCCTAAACTAGCTTACACGAAGCAATAGGGGTTAAGAGTTGACTGAGTTAAGTGCTAAATTGTGTGGTGTAGATTTTAAGTGCTGCAGGAGTTTGAGAAGCAGGAGATTCATGTCCTTCCTGGAGTCATACTAGAGTTTTGAAGAATGAGTATGGTTCAGATAAATGGAGTGAGGGAGGAGTGGCTTTCTAGCTAGCTGGGAGGAGAGCATGAGGAAAGGTTGGGAAGCTGTAAGGATTGTGGCATGCTGGCAGGAGGCATGGAAGGCTGAAATGAGGTCTTTCTCCCCATGGACACAAATTATTAGCTATTTAATCAGTCCACTGTCTTTTAAAATTTTTTTTATAGGAGGTTGTGACAGGGTTGAACTCCTCTCCTGCAGGGAGTAGGAAATCCCAGGACAAAACAAAACAAGTCTCACAAAGGGATTTGGGGGAAAGAATGGAAGAAAGAAAATATGTAAATGGCCTCATACATTGTCATTCGATCTAATCTGTGATCAGATGTATGTTTATTCTGTAAGCCATTAGATTTCTAGTCTTTTGGGTACATGTTATTTCCCATGGTTTTCTTTAATTTATTGGTAAAAAGTACACTTCAAACAATTCTAGTTTTGTCTTCGTTAAAACTGAGAAGAAAATGTATTTTTCTTCATATTATTTAAAATGTTGTGAGCAGGATTGACTAAGGCTGTTATTGTGCCCCTTGGGAGCCAGGCACAGTGGTGCCAGAACCGCCTTAGAGCAGAACCTAAGGTGAGAGGGACACCCAAGGGGAGCAGAGTTGGTGGCAAGGGGAGGCTTCAACAACAAGCCCAGGGACAAGTAGCTTTTAGGCCGGCAGTCAAAACCAAGCAGGCCTGGCAGCAGGCAAGAGATAGGTGTCCCTGCAGGGGGCCAGAGCCAACAGCATCTGGAAAGTCTGGCAGTAGGCTGGAGATAAGCGGCTAGGTAGGGAGCTGGTATCAAGGAAGACCAGCTGCAGGTGGCAGGGAAATGTTACCAATATGTTAGAAATCTGGACAAAATACAAATATTAATATGACTAACAGAAATAAGGAAACGATGGGAGGAAAAAATAGGCAGAAATGGATGAGTGCAGATTTTTTCATCTTTTCTACCAGAGAATCTGACAACATCTAAAATTGATGTTATCCAAAGGACCCCTTATCCAAAGGACCCCAATTGTCAGAAGGGACCCAGGTTAGGTATTGGAGGGATTGATCAGAAAGCCCCTTTCCCCGCTCCCTGTGCTGGAAGAACTTGGGTACCAAGGGAACTACAGGGCCGATATTGACAGAATATGACAGGAGCCCAATCACAGGAATTGAGTACAAGGCAGGTACCCATAAATGAGGGAAGAGATAAGAGCCCAGTTACTGGAATTGGAATTTTGAGATCA
>NW_012154840.1:3644165-3677230 GCF_000956105.1 Propithecus coquereli
GCATACATATTTAGAATTGTTATGTCTTCTTGTTGAACTGTACCCTTCACCATTATATAGTGACCCTCTTTGTCTTTCATTACTTTTTTTGATTTAAAAACTAAGTTATCTGAGATCAAAACTGCCACACCAGCCTTCTTTTGGCTTCCATTTGCTTGAAATATTGATTTCCACCCCTTTACCTTGAGTCTAAATACATCCTTGCAGGTTAGATGCATTTGCTGGAGACAGCAGATGCTTGGCTTGTTTTTTTTTTTTATCCATTCGGCCAGCCTATGTCTCTTGATAGGGGAGTTCAAACCATTCGCATTTATTGAGAGAACTGATAAATGGGGTGACTTACTGTTCATCCTGTTGGGTTGCATTTTGTTGCTTTGTTGTCTCTCTTGAGCCATTGTGGAATCTAACCTTTGATCTTTAACTTTTGAGTGGTTTTATATTTGTGAGTGTTTATCATGCTTATCCTTGTGTAATTATGTTTTGAGTAATTCTTGCAGAGCTGGTCTTGTCTTGGTGAATTCCCTCAGGCTTTGATTATCTGAGAATGTCTTTATTTCTCCTTCATATATGAAACTTAGTTTTGCAGGGTACAAGATTCTAGGCTGGGCATTATTCTTTTTCAGAAGAGTGAGAATGGGGCCCCAGTCTCTTCTTGCTTGTAGGGTTTCAGTTGAGAAGTCTGGAGTTATTCTGATGGGCTTTCCTTTGTATGTTACTTGTTTCTTTCACCTTACAGCTCATAGAAGGGCCTATTTAGTGGATATTTTGGTGCGTCTGATGACTGCATGATGTGGTGTCTTCCTATTTGCAGTGAATCTCCCTGGGGTCCGTTGAGCTTCTTGTACCTGTATATCTAGATTTATAGCAAGGCTTGAGAAATTCTCCTCTATTAATTCTTCAGGTAGCTTATCCAGCCCTTGAGTGTTTTTTTCTTCACCTTCCGGAATCCCTATCATCCTCAGGTTCGGTTTTTTCACATAATCCCACATTTCTTGTAGGCTTATTTCTTTTCTCTTAATTTTCTGCTCGATTTCTGTGACTGACTTATTTAATTGGAAGGAGTTGTCTTCAATCTCTGAGATTCTTTCTTCTGTTTGATCTACCCTATTCTTGAGGCTTTACACGGTGTTTTGTAGTTCCCTGAATAAGTCCTTCATTTCCAGGAGATAGGTTTGATTTTTCTTTAATATTTCAATTTCTTTAGTGAATTTTTCTTCCAAGTCTTGCATTTTTTTGTGGTTTCTTTGTGTTGGTCATCCATTTTTTCTTGAATATCATTGAGTTTTCTTACAATCCATGTTTGTTTTTCTTCCTCTGTCATTTTAGTGTTCTGAGTTTGGTTAATCTCAATTGCTAGGGAGCTGTCATTCCTCTGGGGGTATGCTTTACATTTGAGTCTTCATACATCCAGAGTTCTTTCACTGGTTCCTTCCCATCTGGCTCAGTTATTCCTTCTTGCCTTTAGATTTTCATTTGGATAATGACACACCCTGTTTAGTCTCTGAGCCAGTAGGTGGTGTTTGTGGGTGAGATTCGACCACACCCTTTGTGATGAATCAGTAGATGCAGTAAAAGGGTGAGCAGAATGACCTCCCTGTCAGTAGGTGGCACTTGCTTGGAGGAGCGAGCTACAGTACTGTTTTGGGGTCCTGTAGCCAGCTCTTGTTCCTCTGGAGAGGCCCTCTTGTGCCTCAGGAGGTGGGTGGGGCCCTGGGACTTCCAAGTGTGTCCTTATTCTCCACCTCAGTGGGGGAGGTCCGGGGGGAGTGAGTCTGGGCGGGGCTGGGTAAGCCTGCCCTCAGGCTCCACAACTGCTGTTAGCAGGGGTCAAAAGTCTGCTCTTTGTTGCTGTTCAAAGCTGCCGGGAGGGGCTGAAATGGCTCCACTCAGCTGAAAAGTCTGGGCTTGAGAGGTGGGGCTGTCCGAGACCCGCACTCTGGAGCAGGTCTCGCTCCCCTCCACCCTCCCTCTCTCCGTGGCCTCTCCCAGGCCTCTGCCAGCAAGCAGGACCTCAGGCCGATCGATCTGCCCCGGCTGTGACGTCGGGCTGGAGGTTCCCTACCCAGGATCATAGCCTGAGCTGGGTGCACAGCCCTGTTTTGGGAGGAGGGTAGCTGCTCAGTCACACTGATCTGCCCCTGAAGGCACACACTCCTCAGTAAGCTCTTTCACAGATCTCTCTTCTGTGCCTTGGGGCAGTGCGATCCTGACCCGGGTGTACAGGGTCTGGTCTGCAGGCCTGTCCCCTGGGCCCTGGAGATCATTCCCTGACCTTGCCAGGGGGAGGGGTGCTGGTCTCAAATCACCTACAGGGTGCCCAAGCTGGATCGATTTCACTCCACCTAGGGATTTACCCTGCTATCCTTGAGTCACCAGGCAAGCGGCACCTGGGAGGTCTGGCAATAGGGAGCTCGCAGTCTGGGTACCCCTCAGTCTGCTGTAGGGCCCCAAAAGGAAAGGTCCTATTCCTTCGAGATGGCTCCCTGTGATGGGTAAATTGTCTCTCTGGGCACCCATGGGTAGGGAAGGGGAAGGAAAGAATGGAGTAATGTGGCGTCTGCCGATAGGCTCAGGTCTGAGTGCGGGGAGGTGCTGCGAGGGAACTGGGAGCATGGTGCCCTGTCTGCAAGAGGCTCACTGCTCACCGGGGGCAGCCATCTCTGGGCTGATGTTGGCAGGTCTCTCCAACTGCTCGGGAGCCCACCAGCAGTCCGAGATGCAAGGGAGGGGAAAGTTATCTGCTCCACTTACACTTGTCGCTGGTCTGCAAGCCTCTCGGGGACATTTCTCCTTCCAGTTCTCCTCCGCAACGTCTTCCCGTGGAGTCTCTTGTAGTTTCAGGCACCCTTCCTTCCAGCCCTCACCGGTTCTATGTTGTTCTGCTAGTTTATTTTTTTCACTTTCTTCTAAAATCTGCCTTTTTTGCAGAGACACTTTGACTGGCAGCTATTCTCATCCGCCATCTTGGCTCCCTCTGAGATCAATCGTTTTAATATTTAGCTCTGACATATGAGTGAGAACATGTGAAATGTGCCTTTCTGTGCTTGGCTTATTTCACTTAAAATAATGTTCTCAAGTTTGGATAGAGATATCTTATATTTCTCTCTGATTCAGCACAGGACAAATCCTAGAATCTGGGTTTGGTAGAGATGGGGGAAGGGAGCAAACCTATCAGTGGGAGTTCCATGGCCCTAGATAGGGCATGGAGCTGGACAGGTCATCACAGTGCTACTTAGCCGAGCTTGCATAGCTATACTACTACTCAAAATCTCTGCGGCAGAGTCCAGAGGCATATGCTTCCTCAGTTCCCCTATCCTTCTCCCCACCACCCTAGGAAGGGAGTATGAAACTGTCCTTTCAGGGCGTTGGCTTCACTAACTCTTGACTGTCTGGACCTCCTCAAGCCCAGGCCTTTCTTGATTAGCATCTCAAGCCCACAGTGGAGGATGAGATCACTCTGGTGTGAGATGAGATGACAGTATCATGACTTGGCTGACCATAAAACAACTGCTTTTAAAGCTAAATTTTGTAATCTCATAGTTTACCCAAGGGGTTGTGTAATTCAAATCAATGACCATGAAGCTATTTGTAAAATTGTGACTTTCTCCTGAACCAAGTGTGGATTTAGGAAATGGTTGGGGGAGGGAGGAGGGAAGAGCTGAGAATTGGGGGAGCCAAGCAAGACCCAGATGGTTCGAGAGTGGGACCAGCACTCATGGTTTCTCTTAATGTGACAGGACAGGGGTCTCCACTTTTGCAGATATAAAAAGCTTTGTCTTTTCAAGTGCCTTGAAGGTTTCCAAAGCAGAGGATGCTTAACCTACTGACCTCGACCTGGGAGAAAGTAGAAAGAGAGAGAGAAAATCCCAGCAGGAAATGTTCAGCCTCCTAAATTATAACTGGGGCCAGCTGGCTGCTTGCATGGGGTGGGAGGACTTGCCTTCCAAAAAGGGTTTGGGGCTTGGCCATCCAGGGGGCTGACAGTCTTGGGATTAGATACACACCATAAGTGGTGGATCTCAGGCTCTCTTGGAGTCCAAGAGTGAACTTGTAAAAGGTATGAAATATCAGGTAAAGGGTTGATAAGTACTGGGTGTGAAATCAGACAGATCTGGGTTTGACTTTTGGCTCTATCATTTACTGGCTGTGTGACCTTGGGCAAGTCATTTAATCCTATACAATTTTGTCTCTTTAGTTGTAAAATTGAAACAATAATTGAAGCTACCTCTTAGGTGATTGTGAGACTAAAATGTAATCTGTGAAATACAGTAGATCCCCCCTTATCCACAGTTTTGCTTTCTGTGGTTTCAGTTACCCACGGTCAACCATAGTCTGAAATATTAAATTAAAAATTCCAGAAATAAAGAATTTGTGGATTTTAAATCGTGTACCCTTCTGAATGGTGTGATGAAATCTTGTGTTGTCCCACTCTGTCCCACCCTGAATGTGAATCCTCCCTTTGTCCAGAGTATCCACACCGTCTATGCTTCCTGCCTGTTAGTCACTTAGTAGCCTTCTTGGTTATCAGACCGACTGTCATAGTATCACAGTGCTTGTGTTCAAGTAACTTAATTAATGGCCCCAAAATGCAAGACTAGTAATGCTGGCAATTTGGATATGCCAAAGAGAAACCATAAAGTGCTTCCTTTAAGTGAAAAGGTGAAAGTTCTCAACTTAAGGAAAGGAAAAAAAAATCATATGTTGAGGTTGCTCAGATCTGCAGTAAGAATGAGTCTTCTGTCTTTGAAATTGTGAAGAAGGAAAAAGAAATTTCTGCTAGTTTTACTGCTGCACCTCAAACTGCAAAAGTTATGGCCACAGTGTGTGATAAATACTTAGTTAAGAAGGAAAAGGCATTAAATTTGTGGGTGGAAGGCAACAGAAATGTGTTCTGACTGACAACAATCAGGTTCAGTACTACCCAAGGTTTCAAGCATCCACTGGAGGTCTCGGAACCTATACCCATGGATGGTGGGGGCGGGTATTGTATATGATAGATGAGCTATATGAGCTACATATGTAGTCTGAAGATCTCACAGTGAGTTAGTAACACACAATGTTATGTATGCCAGGGACTCTATGGTTTGACATCAGTGGGTCTTTTGTTTCTTTTTCATTCCTGTAGTTGCTCATGGTAGTGAAATTGTTGAGGGGTGGAGAGAGTGGGTTAGAGTGACTTTGCAGCAATAGAGGACTTGAGTTAATTTTTGTATATGGCGAGAGATAGGGATCCTGTTTCATTCTTCTGTAGATGGCTATCCAATTTTCCCAACACCATTTATTGAATAGGACGTCTTTTTCCCAGTGTGTTTTTTTCTGCTGTGTCAACAGAGTAAATAAACAACCTACAAAATGGGAGAAAATATTCACAAGCCATACATCTGACAAAGGACTAATATCCAGAATCTACAGAGGACTCAGACAAATCACCAGGAAAAAACCAAATAACCCTATTAAAAAGTAGGCCAAAGACATGAACAGAGTTTTTTTCAAAAGAAGATAGAGAAATGGCCAACAAACTTATGGAAAACTGCTCAAAATCACTAATCATCAGGCAAATGCAAATTAAAACCACAATGAGATACCACCTTACCCCTATCAGAATGGCAATTATTAAAAAATCAAAAAACAGTAAGTGTTGGTGTGAATGCAGTGAAAAATGAACACTTGCTTATACACTGTTGCTGAGACTGTAAATTAGTACAACCTCTATGGAAAACAGTATGGAGATTCCTCAAAGAACTAAAAGTAGACTTACTGCTTGATCCAGCAATCCCACTACTAGGTATCTATCCAAAGGAAAAGAAGTCATTTTATGAAAAAGATACCTATACCCAAATGTTTATCACAGCACAACTCACAGTTGCAAAGATATGGAATCAACCTAAGTGCCCATCAATTGATGAGTGGATAAAGAAAATGTGGTGTGTGTATGTACTATGGAGTACTACTCATCCATAAAAAGGAATGAAATAATGCCATTTGTAGCAACTTGGATGGAACTGGAGGGCCTTATTCTAAGTAAAGTATCTCGGGAATGGAAAAACAAACACCACATGCTTTCACTAATATGTGGGAACTAAACAATGGATGCACATGGTCATAAAGTGGTATAAAGGACATTAGAAATTAATAGGGGGGTGAGGGATAAAAATTTACCTATCGGGTACAATGTACATTATTCTGGCGATGGGAACACTAAAAGCCTTGACTTCAGTATTATGCAATTCATTCGTGTAACAAAGATCCTTGTATCCCCTTAATATTTTGAAATAAAAATAAAAGTAAATGATAATGAAAAAGAAAATCACTGTTTGGAAATTTTAGATTTTTAAAGATGTGTGGGTTGGCTAAGACTATGAAATCTTATCAATACTCCATGATTTCAGGAGTTGAAATGTGGATATTTTCAAAAAGATCCACCTCAAGAGATTTATGCCATAGAAAATTCTTTCCCAGTGAAGACCAAGAACCACAAGTTGCAGGTCTCCTCATCTGACATACAGCTATCTTGGTTGCTCACATGACAAAGACTGCTGTTTGCTACTGAGTCAAGTATCTTCCCTTCAGAAATTTTGTGGCTTTTGGAATTTTTCAGAGCTTTATGGAGATTCTACCATTATAGCTCCTTCTTTGCAGTCTTAGGGTCCTGTGGTGAACTGACCTAAACCAATTTGGTTACATACAACTGTAACGTTAGATAGGTAGGTCTCAGTAGTCACCAACAATTAGAGGAAGGTGAGGAGATTAGCTACTTCCCCACAGCCTTTCTGCCAATTTGGAATAAAAGCAAGTGTCAGACCAGACTCTGCCCCACACATACAAATATTTATTAGCAGGCAAGTACAAAGTAGTCATAAAACCTGTTCTAGATGCTCAATAATGTTTCAGA
Organism: Propithecus coquereli; assembly: GCF_000956105.1. Classification (NCBI taxonomy): domain Eukaryota; kingdom Metazoa; phylum Chordata; class Mammalia; order Primates; family Indriidae; genus Propithecus; species Propithecus coquereli. Next base: position 3,651,058 of record NW_012154840.1, read on the forward strand.
TCTCTAGGTTTTTTTTTTTTGGTTCTTTTTGCATGAAATGTTCACCTGAGGCACATGTGATACTATCCCAGCCACAGATTCAATTAACCATTTATTGGGGTCAGAAGACCAAGAATTATCTGGATATTGCAGCAGGACCCAGAGCCCTTTAGGGATCAGGTTGAGAGTGCTATCCCTAAAGGTAAAGGTAGGAGCTGGGAGCTACTACTTTTTTTTCCAGAGACAAGGTCTCACTCTGTCCCCCCAGCTGGAGTGTAGTGGCGTGATCATAGCTCACTGCAGCCTCAAACTCTCGGCCTCAAGTGAGCCTCCCACCTCAGCCTCCCAAGTAGCAGGGACTACAGGTGTGCATCACCATACCTGGCTAATTTAAAAAAAATTTTTTTTTGTAGAGATGAGGGCTCACTATGTCACCCAGGTAGGTCTCCAACTCCTGGCCTCAAGTGATTCTCCCTTCTCAGCCTCCCAAAGTGCTAGGATTATAGGCGTGAGCCACTATACCCAGCCCACTACTAGATTTTTATACACCATTCAAGATAAAATATTCTAGTCTGTCCACACATTTTTAATACCATTAATTTCACCAATAAGAAAACATTTTAAGAATCATTGTATAATTTAATCAGCCTCTGTTCTCACCAATGAAAACATATTTCTAACATTTATTATGCTAATTATCATAGCCTCTGGTGTTAACAGGAAATGATCATAGCTACAGGATGTGTAGTAGCCATCTCTGGAGTAGGGTTTTTGAGTGAGAGGTCTTGATTAAGGCAACTGACTGACTACTACTTATAGAGTGTATATTTAAACTAATTGTGGAATATCACACTCTCTCTGCTTTAGTATAGGTTATTAAATATGGAATGTCCGATTTCCTTAGGTTTGACAGTTGACATCTCTGACACTTCCCTTTGACACTTCTTGTTTTATGTTTATTGTGAAGGTGCACCCTCAGTCTTTCAAACGCATGTTTTGGCTTGTGATTATCTTTCAAAATTTTTTAGAGCAATTTTTGCGAAACCATGGATAAGTCAAAAATTTGTGTTATTTTTGCATATGAGTTCCATCGTGGAACCAATGCAGTGCAGATAGCTCGAAATATCCACGAAATGTTTGGGAAGGATGTGGCTAATGAATGCACAGTACATTGATGGTTTGAGAATTTCTGTTCTGGTGTTTTTTATATTGAAAATAAGCCATGTGAATGACCTGAGACCAAGGTGGATAATGATGAGCTGAAAGCTGTAGTGGAAGCAAATCCATCTCAACCTACATGTGAATTAGCAGCAAGGTTTGATGCTACTATTCCAACAATATTGGATCATTCGAAACAAATGGGCAAGGTAAAGAAGCTGGATAGATAGATTCTGCATGAATTAATGAACATCAGAGGAGAAATCATCTCGAAGCTTATCTTTCTTTGCTGTCACGACATAAAGGTGAACCATTTCTACACCGTACTGTTATGTGTGATGAAAAATGGATTCTTTTTGACAATTGCAAACATTTGGCACAATGGTCGGATTAAGATAAAGTGCTGAAACACAGTCCAAAACCGAATATTCATCAAAAAAAAGCTAACGATGTCTGTTTGGTGGTCCAGCGCTGGTATTATCCACTACAGCTTCATGAAACCTCGTCGATTGATTACAGCGGATGTCTACTGCAACCAATTGGATAAAGAGATGAGGATGCTTGTGATTAAGCAGCCGAGAATGGTCAATAGAGACAGGCCAATCCTCTTGCAAGACCACATGTCGTGCAAACAACACTGCTCAAACTACAGCAGGTGGACTTGGAAACTCTCTGTCATCCACTGTATTCACCAACCTTACACCAACTGACTACCACTTCTTCCAGGCTTTGGACCACTTCTTGCAAGGAAAAATATTCCATTCTCAACAAACTGTGGAAAACGCCTTTCACATTTCGTTGCTACTTGCTCTCCAATCTTCTTTGCTGATGGTATAAACAAGCTACCTAGTTAAGATGGCAAAACTGTGTTAATAGTTTAGGAACATACTTTGGTTTATTGTACTGCTTCTTTTTTGAGATATACTAAACTAAACTTTTGATTCAAAACATTTCATATTTAATGACCTAATATTTTAAAGTAAATCACAGACTTCATTAACAGGTACCTCATTCTGATGATCGTGGAATCAATAGAAATGGAAGAAGCATAAAATCTTTAGGTTTTCAATATGAGTGAAAGAAGAGAAATAGGAAATCAGTACCACCAAGACTGCTGGAGTATATCCTCCTCAAGATAACTCTACTCTAAAAATCAAGCAAGAGGCTTTGGCTTTCCTGAGGCTCCTTGGCTTCTGCCATGGTTTTTCTTCCTCCAAAGGCAACTGTTGCTCAGTATGTGGACAGTTTCTGGAATTGTTAAGCACTCCATGGTTGGGCTCTGCTAGGATTAATGATTTCCAACCTCTGAGGCTTCTCCTCTAGAGAGTGGGGTCTGCTATGGGTGGAGACCCCACATGCCAGATGTCCTATGGTGACAACCGCTGGCAGCTGATTGCTCAAGAACCAAGCTGTGCACTTTTCAGTTAAAAGAGGGAGCCATGTGCTTCAGTTCAGTTCAAGACTCCAGGTGTGTCTTTAAGGCTGAAAGATCTCTGCTGAGGCCTGCGCCCTCTGCTTCTGCAGTTCCTTCATTGCACTGCAATGCCCCATCCAGGTCTTCTCCTTCAGTGTATTAGTCACTGGCAGATTTCCCTAAATTAAAAGTGGGTACAAGATAAAAAGGAAGAAAGTATCGAAACATGCAACAACTGGGATGACTCTTGAGGGAATTATGCTGAGTGAAAAAAGCCAATCATACCATAGTGTCTATGATTCCATTTCTATAACATTCTTGAAATGACAAAATTATAAAGATGGAGAACAGATCCGTGATTGCCAAGGATTAGGGAAGGGAAGAAGAGGGAAGCAGGTGTGTTTATAAAAGGGCAACATGAGGGATCCTTGTGGCGATGGAACTGTTCAGCATCTTGACTGTGGTGGTGGATACAGGAACCTACACAGGTGATAAAATAGCATAGAATGAAACACACATGCACACACACAAAGACATACAAATAAACACAAGTAAAACTGCAGAATTCTGATCCAGATGAGTGGGTTGTATCCATATCAATATCCTGGTTGTGATATTGTAATAATAGTATAATTTTGCAAGATGTTACCATTCGGGGAATCTGGGGAAAATGTGCAAGGGATCTCTCTGTATTATTTCTTACAAGTTCATGTGAATCTATCAAATAAAATCTCAAAATAAAAATTTTAATTAAGGTCGGGCGTGGTGGCTCAAGCCTGAAATCCTAGCACTCTGGGAGGCCGAGGCGGGAGGATCACGCAAGGTCAGGAGTTCAAGATCAGCCTGAGCAAGAGTGAGATCCCGTCTCTACTAAAAATAGAAAGAAATTAGCTGGACAGCTAAAAATATGTATAGAAAAAAATAGCCGGGCATGGTGGCGCATGCCTGTAGTCCCAGCTACTAGGGAGGCTGAGGCAGAAGGATCGCTTGAGCCCAGGAGTTTGAGGTTGCTGTGAGCTACGCTGTCACCATGGTACTCTAGCCCGGACAACAAAGCGAGACTCTGTCTCAAAAAAAAAAAATTAATTAAAAAAGTAGGTGATTGTGGTGATGACTACACAACCCTCTGCATATACTAAAAAACATCAAACTGTATACTTCATATGGGTGAACTGTGTGGTATGTGAGGTATATCTCAATAAGGCTGTTTTTAAAAAGTGGGTGCAAAGATCTTCAGAGAAGATGACTAAGGAATCCAAGGTGAATTTGTGGCTCATAAAGGATGACCCTGGAGGTGAAATTGTTCTTTTATTTAAGAGGACTGCAGGCCCCTGCCTTCATCAGTCTTTCCCAGTTCTCCCCCTGAGCTAATTCTAAGTGGGGTATGAGACACTCAGCTGCCTCAGCCCACTGGTGTATGGGGTGAGCCACAAGAAAGACCCAGGTACCTTGCCATCCTCAAGTCACAGCCTTTTTCTGTGCCCCACTATGTGGCCTTTTTCTGTTCCCGTTTCATCTCCCTGGGCATGTGCTCTCTGCTTGGACTAAGGTCTACTTGGTTGGGGCCCTGGTTCCCTGCCTGGCTCTTAACAAGTTCCTCTCCTGGGAGCTGAATGCTTCTCTCCCATCCTCCCCTGCCAATGGCTGAGGTTCAACAGTGGTTGGACTCAACATTACTACCTGTCTGATTTGGAGGATTGCTGCCTACCACCGAAATTCTCTGGCTGTGATGGTAGGTGGCTGCTGCTGGGCCTGCCTTCCCTCTAGGACCCTGCATCCCTGTACCTAACCAACATGGAGCTCCACGTGCCCTTTAGCTAAGAATACAGTAGGACTGACTCCTGTTGTCAAACACGGAGCAACTTGCTGAGCAGTGAGAAAGCTGTTAAGTCTTATTGGCCAATCTTGCCTAGCTATCTCCTTTAGGGCATTGGTACTTGCCTGACCATTCGCTTGAGGATGATGAGTTATAATGGTGACAGCTCAGCTAAGACTCCTTCTGTTCCACTGCTTCTTCCCTTACAGCCCAGTCCAAGTAGTCAGGGTAGTGACCCCAGCCCTCATGCCATGCCTCGCACTCAAACCCACTCCAGTGATAGTAAAGGCGGCAATCCTATTATCTTAGCTGTACTACAAAGAGCGTATTCAGGAACTTTTTTTTTTTTTTTTGAGACAGAGTCTCACTTTGTTGCCCTGGCTAGAGTGAGTGCCGTGGCGTCAGCCTAGCTCACAGCAACCTCAGACTCCTGGGCTCAAGCAATCCTACTGCCTCAGCCTCCCAAGTAGCTGGGACTACAGGCATGCACCACCATGCCCGGCTAATTTTTTTCTATATATTTTTAGCTGTCCAATTAATTTCTTTCTATTTTTGGTAGAGACGGGGTCTCGCTCTTGCTCAGGCTGGTCTCGAACTCCTGAGCTCAAACAATCCGCCCGCCTCGGCCTCCCAGAGTGCTAGGATTACAGGCGTGAGCCACCGCGCCCAGCCTATTCAGGAACTTTTAACACTAGCTGAGCCCAGTGGCCCTGTATGGGATTCTGATACTAAAAGCAACATGGCCAGAGGAGTGTGGAGGAGGTGGGACTGCTTGGCCCAGCCTCCCAAAGGCACCTGTCTTTCCAGAAATGCCAGAGAAGACTTGGTGAAGAATCCACAAGGACTTGGCAGGACCACTCCAGGGAAGAAACTCTAGTCCGTGGTAGCCCCTTCTCTAGAGACAGCCTGGTGCTCTGAATCCCATCCCAAACATCTTCTACTATAGACCCACCTCTAGGCTGGTTAGTGACAATACACATATGGCCACACACAGCCATTTCGGAAAACAGAGCTGGGTTTGCCTCAGTTGGGCTTAAGGAAATTATTTTGTTTTTGTTTTTCCTTTTTTCTTTTTAGGAAGGAGCCTTAGCTGACTTGTCACCATCATAACTCATCATCCTCAAGCAAATGGTCTAGGCAGATGTCAATGCCCTAAAGCAGACAGTTAGGCACACAAGATCGCCAGCTTTCCCATTTCTCAGCAAGTTGCTCCGTGTTTGACAATAGGAGGCAGTCCTGATGTATTATTATTAAGAGGACAAAATCTTAGAACTTTGATTCACTGTCTATGTCTACATTCAACCGTCACTCCTGCTGTTATCAGTATTTCTGCCTCCTCATAATTTGCTGTTTCTCACTTGTTGCGGCTATGGAAACAATAAACACACTTGTAAGGATTTAGTCTGAAGTAAAGAAATTGGTCTAGGAAAGATTCCTTTATGAGTAAAGCTGGCAAACTTTACTGTATGGATACTGACATTTATTTTGACTTCCTGGAGGCCCCTCCCCTTTTTTTCCTTCTCACCTCTTTATTCTAAGCATTGTTCCAGATATGTACGGTTTCCAGAGAAATGACCTCTGGGTGAGTGAGGTGTAATTCAGTTGAGTTCTGGGGGGTGGTTCTCACCTTGCTTCAACAGTTTTCTTGTTGGCTCAGGCCTCTTTCTTCTCTGGGGCCAGTGAAGCCCACTGCTATGGATTAAAGGCAGGGATGGGGTGGGAGTCAGGTAACAGGTGTAGATACAGCCTTAGCCCAGCTGTCTATGTAATCCTGCTCTAAAGGACATTGAGAAGAGGCCTTTTTGTCATGGTGGTGGATAGTAGGGGCAGGAAATGTGACATTTTCCTCTTTGAATGCGAGACCATTTGGAATAGGTATTTTCCTGCCAAACTATCTGTGCTCAGGTCCCATGGGGAATGGCAGAGGGAACTAACATCTGTGAAATATATAGGTCAAACAGCATATAGGCTGGATTGGCCCAGCAATTCCTTCAGAACAGTTGAAGCCCAGAGGCTCCAAACCTGCGCCAGGTGTCCAAGGAGGAAAGAGGGGTGGGCCCAAGGGAGACTGATGAGACAGATACAGAGACGCAGAAATAGAGATAAAGATAGAGAGAGAGTCAGAGAGAGTGTGTGTCTGAAACAAGGCAAAAGGGCGGGGGAGGGAGAGAGGAGAGATGGAACCAACCTATACTATACCTCAGGGCCCCAGAGCATTGTGGGATGGCATGTTGCTCTTTTTTAAACATTCATTCAGCCATTCTTTTTTTTTTTTTCTTCCAAATCTTTTTCTCAGCTTTTTTCTTCTCTTTTTCTCCCCTACTTCTTCCTTTCCTTCCCTTCCGTCCTCCGGGATAGCGAAGGACATCTGGGCAGATGGAACAGCCCAATGCTGGAGCAGCCTCTTTGAAAACAGAAGAGACTGTCATCGTGCTGCCACTCCTGTTCTACAATTCTGGGATTTCTAACAACTATTCAGGCCCTGTCTGTGTCTCTCCTTCCTGATCATTTTAGGAGGCTGAATGAAAGCACATGAACTGCAACTCTCTCCTCTGATAACCCTGTTTCTCTGCATTTTTTCCCTGAGTCACTGGGGAGAATCACACATCTTTTTGGATGCAGCATTTGGCTGGAGGCTGAGGACCTGGCTCGTGTTCCCAAGCTCTACTCTATACTTTTGGTGTGACCTTGGGCAAGTTCCTGTCCTCTTCGGGGCCTTAGCTTCTTTTTCAATAAGTATGGTAAAAGGTAGGGAAAACCTTCGGAGCCAGCACTCAAAAGTGATACTAATTAGAATACTTGGGCTTCTGAGATCTTCCTAGCCCTTGCCTCTCTGCCCCTCCTACCTCTGCTCCTGCCAGGCATCAGTTAGTTAATTGAAAAGCCACACCTAAGGACATGGTCCGAGTAGAGGGATTATTTTCTCGACTTCTTTATATAAAAGATATAATCACAAAGAGTACTCAAGCAAGAAGAGGGCAGGGGCAGGGTTCTGGAAGTAAAAGAATTTTGTGGATAAAGGCAAACTACTTATCCATCTGACCTTTCCCATGCCCTTCCACTTAAAGGTCTAGGATGAAGTGTTTGGATTGCTGTTAAACAGAGAGTTTGGCCCAGAAGCAGCCCATTTCCTGGGCGGCAGTTGGGGGTGGGGGAACTATTGGTCCGAACAGGATGTACAGTCAGCTGTACTCTGTGGGGATTTGTGGGACCAGTCCTCCTTCCCTTACGACTGGGCATCTAGCAGCAGGGTTGTGGGTCTGCTTTGTCTTGTCCAACTGTGAAAGGAGAAGAATGGGAGCCTCCACAGAGGCCTGCAGCTGCCTTCCAAGGAATTTCAGTGATATCTGGGAGCACAGAGGCTGAGTCATATTTTGGGAGAAGATTGTGTTTTTATACCCGCAATGCAGGGTGTTGCCATAATATTAATCATTATTATGGTTAAAAACAAATAAACTCATCCCACAGTTATGACAAATCTGTATCTTGGCTCTTTCTTGCTCCTGCATTGTCTTTCTTTTAGATTCTGCCTTAAGGACCCAGAGTTTAACCCCATATTGCCAGAATAGGCAACTGTCTTTCCAATATCATTTTAGGAATGCATGTAAAGTACCTAATTAAAAAAAATCTTCCCTATCTATTTGCCATGGCCTACAATTCCACCCTGTCAAAATGCAAATACTGCTTAAGCCTTGTTAGTTATTAATACTTCAATCTTGATATTGATGGGCTTTTAATGTTATTTCCTGAGAGAAGAAGACGGGGTGAAAGGAGAGACCACGAAGGTCCTGGACATCTGGCCAGGGAGAGGGAGTGCCCTCAGGGAAGAGATGGCCACAGAAAGGAGATGTTGGGGCACTGAAGACAAACCACCAAGCTGCCAGTTTTTCCACGGCCCAGTTGTAGACACAAGTCATGGCTACGGCAGCAGGAGTTCAGTGATTGTAGGGGAAGGTAAGGAGGGAGGACTAAAAGGAAGATTTACTGAAGTTTGATGGACATTTCCCCAGCATGGGCCTTGGGCCTCAGCTCTAGAGCAACAGACTCTGACCTTAAAAAAGGAGAAAGGTGACTGCCTACTCATGCATGTGGGCCATTTCTGGCAGAGCCCATGGGCCTTGGGCAGTTTCTTTGGGTCAGGCCTCGGCCACAGGGCCTCAGGTTCCCACAGAGTGGACAGAGGCTGAACCAGCTGGGGAACTGCTTGGTATCTGGTGGGAGGGGGAAGAGTCTGTGAGGACTAGGGCTCAGTGAGAGACCAGAATATTGGGGCAAAGTGTGCCTTCAGATGTAGCCCACTCTACTGGGCTAGGCCCCCAACCAAATCTTACTCAGTGACTCAGAAATGCATTTTTTCTCTTTTCTGGACCCCATTCTATCTTGAACAAATCAGAAAACAGGCTCAATGCTGCCCTGTGTGTCTTTCACCTGGGCTTGGAGGAAAGCAGATAAGCTAGGGTGGAGAGTTCCCGGTTATGGTGTCAACACCACCTTTCCCATCATTTTCTCCACTGCACTCCTACATCCGCCATCATTCCAGTTGTGGCAAAAACGGCATCTCCTCAGAGGATGTCTCTTACTCCCCTAGTTAGATAGCTCCCCCTAGCCCCAGCCATATCACTCTGTTTATTATCTTCATAGCACCTATCCACAGCCTCAAATCGTCATTTGTGCTTTTTTTTTTTTTTTTGGCTGTTTATTGTCTCTCTCATCCCCCTGTCCTGTGCCATGTATGATCTATAAAAGCTGGGGTCGACTCTATCCCCTGAGTCTGGCAGAATTGGGCAGGCCTCTTCTCTGTCTCCTGAATACAACTGTCATGTCCTTCCTTTGTGCCTTTGCTCAAAGTATTTCCCCTCTCTGGAACATATTCTTCCCTGACCACACAATCCTTGTCCTGCAATGCTGGATTTAAACGCCACCTCCTCCAGAAAGGCTTCCCTGATCACCTCAGCCCACAGAGAGCTTTTTCTTCACTGACTGCTACAGCCTTGACTGTCTTTGCTAGATATTTTTGTATTTCTTTTTTCACTGTCTTGTATTCCTTTCCATTTTTTTCCTTTGCATTGGTCTTATCTCTCCAGATCAGTTGTGTCCATGATACCAGCCTGCTTTTCATTAAGTCTGGCTCTTCTGTCTCACCTCAGGGTAAAAATGAATTTGGCTGCGTCCATTTAGTGGTACAGATGGTACAGCAGAACACAGGAAACAGTTTCTCCTTGTGTAGTCAAAGGGCCACATGCAGCCCTTCTTTATAGGCAGATTCCCAGGTACCACATCCACAGATTCAGAATGGTACTCTAAGGTGGGGCTCTGGTATCTGCATTTTAAAGAAGATGCTTTTGATGCACAAAGTTTTCAAACCAGCAACTTAGGGAGACCCATCTCCACCCTGGCTGAGTCACTAACCAGCTATGTGACTTTGGGTGACTCACTTGTTTGGTCTTCTATTTCCTCATATGTAGGATGAAGGGGTTGGGCAATGTGACCCCTCGATTCTAAAAACCAGCAAATTTATGTTCTGTAAACTTCTGCAAGGTAAATTCCTTGACCTACACATCTTAGAATCTCAACTACAGCATATTTGAGTATAGTACCTTAAATGTAGTAGATGTTCAATAAATACTGGATGAGTGAATGGATGGCATGAGTAGCTGTGAGGCAGGGGAAGGGGTGTTTACAACAATTCAGAGACAACAGTGTAGTGGACTGCAGTACACAGGCCTGGGCTAGAATCCTAGTCTTTGCCAAGTCATGTGATCTCTCCAGCTCTCCATTTCCTCACCTGTAAATTGGAGGTGTTACTAGTACCTACTGCATTGGGCTGTTGGAGGATGAAATGAGATAACGTCTACAAAAAGCTTAGCACAGTGTCTGGCACATAGTAAACACTTAATAGGTCACCTCAATGAGTAACAAATAATTGGTTTTCAATGAGGCAGAACCTGAATTTCAACCATATTCCAGACTTCTCATGTCTCCTCATTTCCCACTGGCCCTTAGAGACCCTGACTATGAGGACGGGCCTGGAAGCCCAGATGATCTGACAGTCAAAACTATAAGGATCTGACTTAGAACTTGGGAGCCATGTGCTGGTATCTTGGAGCATGCTATAACTTATCTGTGGACAGGGAAAAACATAGTGTTGAGGCATCATGAAGTTTATCATCAGGGGTATGAAAGGAGTATGAGGTTTGCCATGAGAATATCTGGGTTCAAGTGTTAGTTCTTACGGAAAGGCTTCCCTAATCTCGCTGTGCCCCCACCTCCCAATCTGAGTCAGGTGCCCTTTCTCGAAGTTCTCACAGTGCCTACTATTAAATATTTCCCTTACCATGATATTTGCCTCTTGATGTCACTACCTCTTGACTGTCACCTACAGTGGACTGAGCTCTTTGAGAGTGGAGAAAATGTCTTGACCATCTCCGTATCTTGGACAAAGAGCATATTGCCTGAGTGGAGCAGATGTACAGGAAATGTTTGCAGAGCTCAACTCAAATGATGAACTAATGCACTGTTGAGCTTAGCAATTAACCTCTTTAAGCGCTGTAAGAGGGAGACAAGAGACCCTTCTCTGACTACAATTCACCAGGGTTATCGTAAGGTGCAAGCACTTTGTAATCTGTAAGAGAATCCTTTTTATTGCCTCTTGGGACTCTTCGCCACCCCCAGGCTTGCTGACCTTTACCTAAACCTATTTACCATCCCTTTAGGACTCTACTTTCAGTTCTCTAGGCTATTTTAATCACCAAATCTGGAAAAGGAATCCATGCTAATGTGTTAATGGGTGTTAATTGGACGATATATTTACATTTCAACAGGGAGCTTTCCCAGTTTTAGGAGGAATGAGTAACGGTGGATTCCAGGTGCTTGGGCAGGGGAGGGCTGGGATTTGTCCTCATCTTGTCGTTGTTGTTGTTGTTAGGGAATCTAAGCCATTTCTCAAACTGCACTGGTAGGGGGTCACCAACTTTTCCTCTATACTAGGCTCACCATGTGGCACACATGGTGCATTTGCATGCAGGAAATGCCTGAGGCCTCTAGGACCACACTGGGGGCTCTGTCTTTCCAGGTCTCCAAGAGCACACGGAACCAGACTCTTGCAATTTATCTGCTTCCTCCATGAGTTTTGAGTCACACTGACTCAGGAGGCCTGATGAGCTTTGTTCCAGACTTGGAGATCAGACCTGGGGCCCAGAAAAGCCATTAGCCTGGAAAGATTATTTCTGCTAATCTCCCTAAGCAGCTCCTGAAGCTTTTCACATGCTCACAGAATAGCCTGGGGCCTTTGCTGGGGTCCAGTGTTAAACTCCTTTGGAAAGAGGTGTAATTCCCGGTTAAGAGTTCCTCTGGTGCTATTAATGTTAAACAGAAATAAGTTTTGTGCCTGAAATATCAATGCTAAGGATTTTGCGTGTGTTGAGAATGGGGAGGGGAAGGTGAAGGGTTTACTGGCTGAGGCTAGTTTGAGTTTGCAGGTGTGGGCAGGAGTGAGGATTGGGGGGGCAGTGGTGCCTGCATGGTCTGTGGGCACCAGTGTGTATTTTGAGCATGCGTGCCCTGTATGCATGCTCTGTGAATTTATCCTTTGGTTCTTTTCTGAATTCTCCAGTGCGGGAGTTGGTTATGAAAATAAATTTCTCTTCCTTGCTGCCTATGTAAGCAAAGCCATCACCTAAGCTTCTGGAAACATTGTTCCTGATTCTGCTGAGGCCTGAAATACCCAGGGCATGGTAGGTTGTCACTGTGGGTCTCCGTATCCTCTATTCAGAATGTGGGGACCTTGGATAAATTTTGGGTAAGTGACCCAAGAGAGGTTGGACCACAGGACCTGAACTCGCCAGAGGCCGATTGTCTTGTGGCTGGTAGGTTATCATGAGGCTTGGCTCCATTTCTATTTCTCTGCCTCCTGCCACTTCTCCAGAGGAAAGGTGAAGAGGGAAAGAACTGAACCTCACTTTCCTTCAGTTAGAAAATGTCTTGTTTCTCAGCCTTGTAAGGTCAGTGGCAGTCTCTGCCTCTAGGTTTCCCTGTACTCTGGTCCCTGCCAGAAGCTGATGAAGCCTCCACTCAGATGTGTATTGGAACTGTACTCTTTCTGGGTGATAGACTCAGATGGGGCTAATCTCTGAATGAAGCTGGTTTACCATATAAATGCGGGTACTAATGTTGCTCTCTGGGCAAGAAGTGATTGGCAAATGATTTGCTTTCAGTGTGCAGTGGGACTGGAGGTTAATTCCTCGTTGGGACAAAAGCATCAGAACAGGGGCTCTGAGCACTATTGGCAACTGGGGTGGGGTGGAGAGCAGGCTGAGAGGGGCAGGATCTCCTTAGCATGAGAGTAGATGTTGCCATATGGGAATCTGAAGGCTAAATTTAGCATTCATACCCTATGTGACCTGAACAGTATTTTAAAACATTTTGACTTGGTTGCCCACATTTAAAAATTCAGAAAGTTGAAAATGGTAGGATGAGATAACACTGGGCAAGTTGCCTGCTTGGCAACATTTAGTTATACTGAGTAGTGGCTGCCACACTGGGACAGAATCTGTTCTCTGTGGTTTGCCACAGTCCCCCACCATTGCCTATGGCTTTATACCCTGCATGCTTCCCTCATTTAGACTATCTGTCTGGCTCCTGTAGGCTGATTTGTGATCTCTGGACTTTCAACACTCATCATGGTGGTGTAGGCCCTAGGGGGAGATTCTGCTACAGGAGATGGGAGACCAGCTGAGCAGCAGGGCCTGAAAACAGGCAGGAAGCCCAAAAGGGGCAGCCCAGGGTCACCACTGGGCATCCTGTCAGGCAGAGGCATCACAGAAATAGGGAGCCAGGAATCAAGCATCTTGTGAAGACCCAGGCAGGAATAACTGAGGACGGGGAACTATGCAACTAGGAGGATAGAGCCGGACTATCTGAGGTCAAGTGACCATGCCATAGTCCTACTTAAACACTCAAGCCATTGTTCTTAGGATAAAGGACAGTCTTACCATGATCAACAAGGTGCTGCATGGTTTGGCCTGACAAGGTTGAACTTTATCTTGAGCTCTGTGCTCTTGGAAAAGCAGCAACAATTGAGAAAACCCTCTACACTTTTATGATGTTTTCGTGTTCCAGGAAGCTAACTGCAAAGGACCACCCTGCCTTCACAAATTGCAAGGCAAGACCCACCTCCACCCTTCCTCAATGACTCAGGTAAGACCCATTCCAAGTTTTCTCCTTCTTAATGTACATTCTCCCTACTAAAATAGCCTGAATAAAATAATCTCTTTAATTTTCTGTTGCATTTTATTCTTCATAGTTTTGATACCATGACTCAAATGGAATTGGACCTCACCTTCAGATCCACATCCACAGGTAACAAGGTCTCTCAGAGCCCTTCGTGTTCCTCTGCTGACTGATGATCTTGGGATCCGATGGTGAGTCCAGTTCCTGGTCCTGTATTCTGGATTCTTGTCCATTGATAGCATTGTAAGAATTTGATTTTGATTCTTTTTGAGTTCTTGCTTGATTTCTGGTGCTGGCTTTGGTTTCATGATCTGACCATTCAGTGATCTCTGTAAATAGATTAATGGTTTATAGAAATCTTGTCTCTGTTGGGTGCGAGATGCCAGTATTTGGTTTGTTAGTCTATTTGTCTATTTGAGCTCAGATCAATTAAGAATTCCATGCCCACCAGGAAAAGAACAGCTCTTTGGTATGGATCAGTGAGTTTTGTAATTCTGTGTTTACACTTGTCTTGTGGTTAAAATTTTAGAATTAAAGCTATAAGCTGTCTATCTGGGTCTGTCTGTAGGTTTATATGTAATTCAGAAAGAACTTTATCTTTTATTGTTTAAGTATGTGATATTTTCCTACCTTTGTATTGCATCACCAAATTAGATTATAAAATCTCTTAAAGAAGCTTTATTCTGATTGGCATAGAGATAAGTGCCTGTATAAATAGAATGTTCCTATATTTCCCAGAAATTATATTGTATTGGATATTTTCAATGTACTAAGAAAAGTATTCTTATAGAAATTAACTCAAATATTAAAAACATCAAGTTGATATAATTTAGGTAAATCTGGCAAATGAGAATAGTTTAGTATTTTTTAAAAAACATAAAAAATATTTTAGAGACAGGGTCTCACTCTGTTGCCCTAGCTGGAGTGCAGTGGCATAATCCTAGCTCACTCTAACCTTGAACTTCTGGGCTCAAATGATCCTCCTGCCTCAGCCTCCTGAGTAGCTGTGATTATAGGTGTGTGCCACCATGCCTGGCTAATTTTTAAATTTCTTGTAGAGACAGGGTCTCACTATGTTGCCCAGGCTGGTCTCGAACTCCTGGCCTCAAGTGATCCTCCCCCCTTAGCCTCCCAAAATGCTGAGATTACAGGCACAAGCCACCTAACCTGGCCTAGTATTTTGTTTTAATAAAAACAGCTATGCTGTTTCTGATTTATCACTGTTAAATATGTGTACATTTTTATTCTACTTGGGTATGTTCTTCCCAAATTTATAAAAATTTATCAATCAAATAAGCTAGAATTACCTTTGCTAGATGTTTAAGATTACGAAGGCAGAGCAGTGAAAATTTTGAGTTGTCAGAGACACGTCCCGTTTTAGGCTGAACAAGGCTATATTCTGCCTCTTGTTTCGGTTCTCATACTCGAAACAAGAGTCCTTTTCACAGTCTGTTTTTTTTTTTTTTTGAGACAGAGTCTCACTGTGTTGCCCAGGCTAGAGTGCTGTGGCGTCATCCTAGCTCACAGCAACCTCAAACTCCTGGGCTCAAGTGATCCTCCTGCCTCAGCCTTCCGAGTAGCTGGAACTACAGGCATGCGCCACCATGCCCGGCTAATTTTTTCTATATATTTTTAGTTGTTTGGCTAATTTATTTCCATTTTTTTAGTAGAGACGGGGTCTCGCTCTTGCTCAGGCTGGTTTCGAACTCCTGAGCTCAAACAATCCACCCGCCTCGGCCTCCCAGAGAGCTAGGATTACAGGCATGAGCCACCGCGCCCGGCCTTCACAGTCTATTTAATGCCACGTCTTTTGCATTTTTTTGTGCTTTTTCTTGGTGATTTCGCTGTTTAAATGACCCTCAAGCACAGTGCTGAAGTGCTGTCTAGTGTTCCCGAGCACAAGAAGGCTTTGATGTGCCTTATGTTGAAACTATGCATGTTAGATAAGCTTGTTCATGCGTGTTATAGTCTGCTGGCTGTGAATTCAGTGTTAGCAAATCAACAATATATATTAAATAAAGTGTCTTTAAACAGAAACACACACAAAATATGGTTATGTGTTGGTTGGTTGATGAAATTGTCATCACCAGAGGCTTGTAAGAACTTAACCCTGTATTTCCCCAGGAACAACGATTCAAGATTCGCTAATTTAGTGTTTATGGCAACTTTACAGAGTGTAACTGTTATGAATAATGAGAATCAATTGTACTTTGGTCTTTTCCTTCATAGCATTGATCACAGGTTATAAGTATATATTTGCATAATTTTTTTTTTTCTGAGACAGATTCTTGCTCTGTTGCCTGACTAGAGTGCAGTGTTGTCATCACAGTTCACTGAAACCTCAAACTCCTGGGCTCAAACCATCCTCCTGCCTCAGCCTCCTGCCTGGCTAATTTTTCTATTTTTAGTAGGTACAGAGTCTTGTTCTTGCTCAGGTTGGTCTTGAACTCCTGACCTCAAGCGATCCTCCTGCCTCGGCCTCCTAGAGTGCTAGGATTACAGGCATGAGCCACAGCTGCCTGGCCTATTTGTGTAATTTTTAAATGCCTGTCTCCTCCACTAGAATGTAAACTTCAGGAGGACAGGGACTAGGATTGTTTCATTTTACTGGATCCCCAGTACCTGATACAGTGCCTGATTCATAGCTGGTGCTTGGTAAAGAATTGTTGTATAGGTTGGGCCTGGTGGCTCATGCCTGTAATCCTCCACTTTGGGAAGCTGAGGCAGGAGGATAGCTTGAGGTCAGGTGTTGGAGACCAGCCTGAGCAAGAGTGAGACCCCATCTCTACAAACATAGAAAAATTAGCTGGGTGTGGTGGCTCGTGGTGGCTCGTGGTGGCTCGTGATGGCTCAGCTACTTGGGAGATTGAGGCAGTAGGATTGCTTGATCCCAGGGGTTTGAGGTTGCTGTGAGCTAGGATGATGCTACTGCACTCTAGCCCGGGCGATAGAGAAAGACCCCATATATAAAAAAAAACAGGAATTATTGAATGAATGACTGAATCTGAATGGCCAAAGTGTCTATAGCTGTGTGGCACAGAGGAATACCTGAGCAGGGAGCCATGCAGGTGATTACCAAGGGAGGTTGCAGGCAGGATGTGGTAGGAGAGACCATTGGTCTGCTCCCCCTTTTCCATTACAATAGCTCTTGTCCTACAGTGTTGACTGTACTCAGTATATAATGGAAAGATTTTCCATTGAGAGTAAGATATGTCTCAGGTACCAAATCAAAATACTGCCTTCCTTTCAGCAGTCTAGTGTCCTTTCATTGTGCTTCCAGTGAAAACAATCAAAACCAGATCCTGCAACCTAGTGGCTGCAAATACCAGACAAATTTAGAAGGGGCATTAGGTTTTCTTACCCCTTTCTACCGGAGGCCCCAAGCTGGTTCTCAGATGTGGTCACAACTACTTTGGGGGTTTATATCTGTTAACATAGCCCAGGCAGAAGGCCTGGAACACATCTCTACATCATGTTTATTGAAATTAAATCACTCAGACCTTTCTAGGAGTCCTGACATAACATGGCTAGACGGATACTTATTCATTTAGTAACCCCAGATGGTGGGTGATGGAACACAATCCACCCGTCAGAAAGCCATCTTGAGGAGCCAGCCAGTTGGGCCATTGTGGAAAGGAAGTCAAAATAAATCCAAGGCCAACCCAGGGGAGGGAAAAGGGTTTTAATGAACTTAGTAAAGATGCATTTGAAAGCTGACCTTATGTATAGTGAGAAATGGTAAGTAACCTATTCAGTGGTTAGCCATGTAGAATGATTTGAGGAGCATCAAGAAATGTCCTCCCACTCCTATTCCTTTTTTTAAAAAAAATTTCAGCATATTACGGGGGTAAAAATGTTTGGGTTGCATATATTGCCTTTGCTCCGCCTGAGTCAGAGCTTCAAGCATGTCCATCCCCCAAATGTGGAAACAACTCAAGTGCCTATCAATACATGAGTGGATTAACAAAATGTGGTATATGTACACCATGGAATAGTACTCAGCCACTCCTATTCCTTAATGAGATCTTTCTATGCCCAAAGTATGCTCTTGGTTGTTTTGTTCCCCTGAGCAGATCTTCCTTTTTTTCTTTCAGCCTCGCTGAATCTCACCTATTATTCAAGCCCAGCTCCTCTGAGAAGTCTCTCTGGACATTAGGTCTCAGTGCCGTCTCTGAAGTCTGCTGTCTGACTGGGCACTCTAGAACTTCTTTGTATATATTGCCGGCCTTTATCAGTGATCCAGTTAATATTGTATGGCTCTGGTGATGATTTCTGAAGTAGGTTATATGTTGATTGAAGGACAGGGACCACGCCCAGCAATTCCTCTGTATTGCCAACGTTTCCTAGCACAATCGTCTGCACACTTTGGCTCTTGGTAAAGATTTATTGAATAAATGAAATCAGCCAATCAACTGTTGTGAAGCCTTCTCTTCCCACCTTACCTGGAAGGGACCTCTCTTGTCCCAAAGCATTATATTACCTTGAGAGTTGACTATATCCTAGAGACAACTCTGGGTCAAGAAAGTCTGGCTGGTAGGGACTGATACAAATAGTGTCATGACCTGGGCCTTAACCTTCTCCACTGACCAAACAAAAGTAGTTTTAGGCTCCCAGGGCTAGCCCAACACATTTGAAATACAGGTGGAGATGGTCTTTAATGACCTAAATTCACTTTTTGGTTCCTTGTCCCCTTGAGAATTCAGCACTCTCTTGCCTGTGAGCCCTTTACCCCCAGCCCTATCCAGCCAGCTCCCTTCTCCTTAGCTGTGTTTACACAGTTCAAATGTGTGCAGACTGCTATCATTTCCCTCCTTAGGGAAACGCTCCAGTCCAGATTTAGTTTCCTTTATCTGTCTTCATCAATCACACTAGCTGATTCTCCAGGATCACATTTCAAGATCTTCTCAAGGCTTCCTGTTGCCAGTCTATCCAGCTAAGGGTATTTTTCTTAATGCCTAGGACCCTGGATACAGGGCCAGTTCTCTCTTGTGCCCCACTTGGACCTTGAGACTGTCCAGGTAGCCCCAGAATAACTTCTGAAACTGACCACAGGTTAAAGGCCAACCCCTGGCTGATTGGTCAAGTACCTCTCAGCCCTGATACTCTTCAGCTTCCTCTTATCTCAGAAACATTTGTCTTTTAGATTAATTTTTCCAAGTTATATTAGTTATTTTGTGAGTATCGAAGTGGAATCTCTTTTGGCTATTTTCTTTCCTTTTTTTATTTTATTTCAGCATGTTATGGGGGTACAGATGTTTAGGTTACGTATGTTGTCCTTGCTCCCCCCCAAGTCTGAGCTTCAGGCATGTCCATCCCCCAATGGTGCACATCGCACTCTTTGTGTATGCATATACCCGTCTCCTCCTCCCCCCTCCCCCCTGCCTGACATCCAATAGATGTTATTCTTATATGTGCACTTATGTGTTGATCAGTTAATACCAATTTGATGGCGAGTACATGTGGTGTTTGCCTTTCCATTCTTGGGATACCTCACTTAGTAGAATGCGTTCCAGCTCTTTCCAGGAGAATACAAGAGGTGCTAGATCACCATTGTGTCTTATAGCTGAATGGTACTCCATGGTATACATATACCACATTTTATTAATCCACTCATGTATTGATGGACACTTGGGTTGTTTCCACATCTTTGCAATTGTGAATTGTGCTGCTATAAGCATTTGGGTGCAGGTGTCTTTTTCATAGAGTGTCTTTTGTTCTTTTGGGTAGATGTCTTTTGGCTATTTTCTGTGCATGTTCTCATGCTCATCCTCTCTGCATGTAGCATATGCCTCTGTGTGTTTCTCTGTATTTCTCTCCATGCCCTTCTCTGCTGAATCTTCTCTCTTTGTGAGGGCAAGTTACTCTCACACATACTAGTCTGGGTAGCGTTTCTAGAACTGTGATAGGAACTGTGGTTTTAAGTCCCTTTTCGAAAGTTCCAGACAAGGGGAGAATTGGATGGAGCATTGCTTTTAGGACTCTTAAGCAAAAAACTTCCATGGTTTACCTGAGACCTCTTTGGGCTGGGGCCGGGCACTGTGGTGCCTGGGCTCTGGCATTCCTCCCTTGTCCTATTTTCTACTTTATTCTCTCTTTATAGCTAAAAGTAGCATATTTCTTCATTTTCAGTCAATTTCCTACATTCCATGTCAAGCTTTCTCAACCTTGGCACTCTTGACATTTTGGGCCAGATGCTTTTTGGGTGTGTGTGTTGGCGAGGGGGGGGTCGTCCTGTGCATTGCATGATGTTTAGCAGCATCCCTGGCCTTTATCTGCTAGATGCCAGTAGCACCCTCTCACCCAGTTGCAGCTTTTTACTCAATTGTGACAACTTAAAATATTTCTAGACGTTTCCAAATGTTCCCTGGGGAGGGGGCAAAATCATCCCAGGTTGAGAATCACTTCTCTAGGTTCACTCTGCCTTAGTCCCCAGTCCCTGCTTGATATTCCTCTTCTACTCCAGCCCTTTCCCTAGCCTCACTGGAAGTCTCCACCAACTTGGCTAACAAAAACATTATGGAGTGAAGGGAATTCTGGACTTGGGAGACCTGGTTTTCATTGCTGGCCTCACCACTTACTAGCTATGTGACCCTGGACAAGTTACTTAACCCTCAATTTCCTCATCTAAAAATGGAGACAATAGTATTCCCACACCACAGAGTTTTTGTGAGGATTAAATGTCTTTCTTCTTCTTAACATCATCATTGTTAACCATTGTTTTTACCATTTGTGGTTTCAGAAAGTAAGATGACAGTGAATGGAGCAAGGAGTGGAGCTGGCAGACTTACAGTGCCGCAACCTGCAGTGGCATAGGAGGAGAAAGCCACATGTTTGGAAGGAAGAAAAACAGAATTATTGGTTTCCAAACTTAGTTGAGCATCCAAATCATCTGGAGCCATTTTTTGAAAGGACTGAATCCCAAGGTATACACCAGGTGTCCTGAATACCAGTATCTGGCTGTGGGACACAGGGTCTGTACAAAACAAGCTCTCTAGTGGATTCTGATGATAAGCCATGTTTGGGCACCACAGAGTTAGATGATCTTTAAGGTGTCTTCTAGCACTAATAGCCAGTGATTATATGATAGCAGTCTTATACAAACCAGAATTGTACCTTCTGAGCATGGTCTTAAGGAATTCGCACGGGTTTTTTGGAGACTGGCGTTGAAGAATGTCACCTTGATCTAAGAGAATAAAGCAGCTTCTGTAGGCACGTTTGCTTTTATGAGAAGGGAAGAAGGAGACAGCACCGTGAAGCCTCAATCTGCAGTTGTTTTCATTTCCCTAATTAAAGAGTGTGAACCTACAAACTGGCTGGTGAATAAACTTCAGTAAATGGCCCACAGGACAGGGCAGACCAGGCCAGGACAGAGGGTAGGATTTCTAGTGGTTGGAGCCCTGAAAATCTCTCTGATTGGCTAAAGAAGTGACTGAAAGGTTGGTGAGGAAGGGTATGTAATCCCAAAGAGTAATCATCAGGACAGGAAAGGAAAAGGTCTTTCTGTTCCAGAAGGCTAGGGCGGCTTTGTAAGTAAAGCAGGGCATAGCCCAGAACCTGGGGATCAAAGTTTGAGTGGCTTGCTTTACCATTGACTGCCTCACCCCAGGCAGTGCTGAGGGATAAGCAGAAGGAACTGGGATGCGATGTCCCATTAGCTATGTCAGACGGGCCAACCTGTGGGACTACTCGAGCTACTTTTGGATCAGAGTTCGTTGCTCTGTAAACTTAGCTGGGTCTGTGCTGGTGTTTATTTTCTTTGCTCTTGTTTTCCTGGTCAAAGCTCTTTTTGACAAATTCTAACCTTGTCTTCAGTGAACTAGGGCAGAAGAGGGATTTTCTACACTATATTAGTTTTCTATATTTCTACACTATATTAGTTTTCTACACTATATTAGTTAAATTACCACAAATTTAAAACAACACAAATTTGTTATCTCATAGTTCCTGTGGGCCAAGGGTCCAGGTATGGATTAGCTGGGTCCTCTAGTCAGGGTCTCACAAGGTTGAAGTCAAAGTATTGGCCGCGCCTGCAATCTCATCTCGGGCTTCGGATCTTCTTCCAAGCTCACTGATTTTTGGAAGAATGTATTTCCTTGCAGCTGTAGAACTGAGGTCTCCACTTTGCTTCTGTCTGTCGGCTAGGGACCACTCTCAGCTATTATTGGTTGCTTTTAGGTTTTTGCTATGTGGTCCCCTCCACAAGCAGTTCACAATATGGCTGTTTGTCTGTCCAAGGCCAAGAGAGCCTCTACTGCTTTGAATGTCTCTGACTTTGTTAAAGTTCTCACCTGATTAGGTCAGGCCCACCCAGGATAATCTCCCTAAATTAAAGTAATCTGAGTAAGGACTTTAATTATATCTGCAAAATCTCTTCACAGCAGCACCTAGATTAGTGTTTAACTGAATAAATGGGAGAAGAAGATGTATAAACCAGAGGCAAGGAATCTTGGTGGACCATCTTAGCATTCTGTCTACTACATACAACTTGGTCAAGAAGAGGTGGGGTGATGGGGCCCAGAGAGAAAATTATCCCAGGCAGTATATTGTGTTCTTTTGGATTAAGGTTTTTTTTCCACCCTTTTATATATAATAACAAGGAGTGTGATTAGGCTGTTAGACAAGTCTCTTTAGCTATATGGCTCCTCTTGGAGAGAGGAGGGATGCCCTTTGGTCATGGTCTGTGCCATCCCCTCCTTGATACCCCAAGGTGCTCATTTGGCTTACAGCACAAATATTTCATTCAGTCCTTTCTCTCATTTGTGATTTTCAAGTTAGAATGGATTGTGATTTGAAAGAGAATCAAGGGCAACGTGGTGCAGAAGAAAGACATTTCCTTTGGCAAAGACCTTTCTAGCCCTTCGCTAGTATTCTCTCTCCAAGTGCCCCTAGCCAGAATGCAGCAAAGACAGATGACAAAGGAGCTACACAGCCAAGAAGGAAGTTCTGTGGTTTCAGGCCAGGGTGACTGAGTGCCTAGGGGTGTGAAGAGTGAAGGGTGAGAAAGTTGTCTCTTTTGGGAGCAAGAATAAACTCTTATTGGTATGGGGACCACAGAAGACCCAGGAGATAATTCATGAATTTATGTGTATGTGGGGATAAGAGAGGAAGGCAGAGATATAACTCTGGCCAGCTGGCCTGGTTCTCTCAGGAGCAATTGGGGCGATGGAATTTCCTAGAGTGATAATGATAATAACTAACATTTTTGAATACTTTCTATATGCAGGCACTATTCTAAGTGTTTACATGTATTAACCTTCCCCGAAATCTTTTGAAGGAGGCACTATTAATATGTATGTTTTATAGATGAGAAAACTAAGGCATGGAGAGGTTAAATGAGAATTAGTCTAAACCCTAGTTAATGATATGCATGCTAAAATGCTGACAGGGAAGTGTACTGATATAAGCAACTTACTCTGAGATATAATAACAACAAAAAGATGGTTTGATATATGGATATATATATAATAATACAAATATAGGAAAACATTAATGGTAGAATCTAGTGGTGGGTATATGAGTGTCCATTGTAAAATTCTTTCAACTTTTGGGGATGTTTCAAAAATGTCTTAATAAAATGTTGAGAAATAAGTGAATTACCCAAGATCACACAGCTAGTAATGGTGGAACCAGAATTCTAATCCAGGTGGTCTGGCTCCAAAGTATGTGCTTTTTTTTTAACTAATAGAAAAAATATTAATAGTATTTACTTAGAAGCATTCAGAATGTCAATAAAACAGCTGCAACTTTTTTTTCAATTACAGAATGGTATTCAGTTAACAGAACAACCAGAACAATGATTATTTTGTATAAACTGCATCAGAGACAACTGAGGGTGAAAAAACTACCATCCTCATATATAACTAATTTGTGCTGTGCATCAAAAAAGAACCTGCTTTAAATCTCCATGCCAGTTTGCAACCCTCATACTATACCAGGTAAGGTTAGTGGCTGCTGAAAATACCACCAGGACAGGGCTATGCAAACACACATCTGGTAGTGTGTTAACTGTACAAAAAAAGACACTGTGCAATTTAAAAACAAATCTCACACAGCTTCACATTTCAATTTTTTTCATTACAAGGAGTGAGTTGTGTACAGGGGTGTTAAATACTTTATAGATAAGAAAAAAAGACTTCATTAGAACCAACTCATTCATCATCATCATCATCATCTTCGTCTTCCTCCTCTTTCTCCTTATCTTCATCTTCCTCATCTTCCTCTTCCTCCTTCTTTTTCTTACCTTTTTTCAGCCTTTATGACTCTGTTTTTTTACTGCATCGCTTTCCTTTAGCTCACTATGTAGCAATATCCTTTCTATATTTTTCTTTCAGCTTCACAGCTTTCTTTTCATAAGGCCGTTTGTCATCTGCAGCAGTGTTACTCTACAACTCTCCCAGTTTCTTTGCAATATCACCAATGGATAGGCCAGGATGTTCTCCTTTGATTTTGGGGCAATACTCAAGAAAGAGTCTGAAGGAGGCCTCTTGGGTGCATTGGGATCCTTCAACTTCTTTTTTGTTTCCCCTTTAGGAGCGATATGAGGTTTCATTTCTCTTTCATAATGGGCCTTGTCCACTTTTGCCATATCTTGAAATTTTCCTTTCTTTTTCACAGGCATTGTCTTCCACCTCTCTGAGCACTTCTTAGAAAACTCTGAGAAGCGGACCGACACATCTGGGTGCTTCTGCTTGTGCTCTTCCTGAGAAGTTCATACAAAGAATACATATGGTGACATTTTGCCTCTCAGCTTCTTAGATCTCCTTTGCCCATGTTTAGTTGTTTTTCCTCAGCACAGAGTTATGCAGTCCCTGTCCAGCTGTCACTTGCCCTGGCACTATCTCTATGGAGCTCAATGTACTGCCCAAAGTATGTGCTCTTAACCACTACGCTAAATTGCTTCTCAGAAGCTATGGTTTTCCAAGGATTTACAGTGAATTGGATTCTTGAAATCAAGTTGCTCTCTAAAGTCAATTGCTTTTTATAAGCTTTACTGTAGGAGCTATGAAACAGTGTAACACAGTCTCTGCCACAAGGTGCTCAGGGTCTTGTAGGGGAGATAAGACACACATATATGAATCAATCTGAGAGAGGATAAAATGAGTGAGAAGAGCTCTGGAGAAGGGCTTCTGGCAACTGAATTGAAGGCAGGGTTAGGGTGCTGACACTATCCTCAAAGATTGTAGGGAAAGGAGGAGAATGAGAGCAAGGGTATAGAGTTGGAGATATTCGAACAAGAAGTGGAATGAGTTTGGGCAGGATAAGAGTACCTTGAAGGTATAGTGGGAGGTGAGATCATCTACTAGGGAAGAATGGGTGGAGGCGAGTATGTTAAGGAAAGTGGACAAGAATTGAAACCATCACTTTGGGGAGTGAACATGAGATGACTAGGAAGTATATTGGGCAATAGACAGATCCCAGTTGGGGTTAGAGGGCAAGTATTTGCCATGGTTCTATATCTCTTCAGTCAAGTTCTTTGTGGCCTATTAGAAAGAGGATAGGCCAAGACAGGAAGGAGACCAAGGAACCTAAGGCGAATTTGACAAGAGAGTGACAGGGAGGGCAGAAAGTTCAGCTCTCTCTATCCCTGAAAGTACTGGGCTATTCACATAAGAACTTGGCTATCCTCTCCGTCCTGTCATCAATGAGCAAACCTTTCAAACCTGGGTACTGGCTATGGCTACCTTACCTCTCATGCCTTAGTTCTTTGCTGTCTAAATTTTGCCCTCAAGGTTTGATTGAAACCACTTTCCCAAGATCACCAATCAAACAGCCTTTATTCTGTCCTAATTTCCTTGAACACTTTTCTCTGTACTTACCCTTTTTCTAACAACTCTTCCTCCCTTGATTTTCATGATGATATTCTCTTGATTCTCCTTCTACCTTCTGACTGCTCTTTCTGAGTCTCCTTGGTTGAACCTTTCTACTTCTTCCTATTCCTCAAAGTAATTGGGCCCAAGAATCCACCTTTGGCCCTCTTCCATTCTTATTTTAGAGGGTATCCGTTAGATCGCTGATGGATTCTATTTACTTCCATGGCTTTAACAATGATCTTTTTCAAAATGACTCTCAAATCTCTACCTCCAGGCCTGATCTTTTTCTTGAGCCTCAGATCCACATATCCAATTGGCTAGTGGAACCTCGACCTAGATGTCCCTTAGATACTTAAAATTAAACACATCTTAAACTGAGAGTCACTTCTTCAAGTCTGTGGGTGTTTTTTCCTCCATTATAGGTATGAACTCCTGAAGGGCAGAGGCTGGGCTCCTTAGCTGTCTTCATAGACCGGAGCTAAGCTGAGTTCCCAAGCAGAAGTGATTTTCTCCTTGCACAAGCCTTAGCAAAGACTGTCTTGTTGGAGGAGTAAGTTAATAGCAGATATAAATGAGGGCTGGGTGAGAGCGGGCACCATTGTGTCTGTACATGGATGTGATAGACATGCATTGGGCACATTAGCTCTTATGCTCTTGGCGTCCCTAGTCCCCCTATTCCAATGCTTGCTCATATACATATGGACCCATGCCTAGACCTTTCTCTTGTCTGCTGGGGAAGCATCCCCCCTCACACGTTCTTCACATGCC
>NW_012154840.1:3679140-3730411 GCF_000956105.1 Propithecus coquereli
AGCAAGAAAAAAATCAAAGAACCCTATCAAAAAGTGGGCAAAGGACATGAACAGAAACTTTTCAAAAGAAGACAGAATAATGGCCAAGAAACATATGAAAAAATGCTCAACATCTCTAATCACCAGGGAAATGCCAATCAAAACCATAATGTGATATTACTTATCCGCAGTGAGAATGGCCTTTATCAAAAAGTCCCAAAACAATAAATGTTGGTGTGGATGCAGAGAGATAGGAACATTCATACACTTCTGGTAGGACTGCAAACTAGTACAACCTCTGTGGAAAGCAATATGGAGATACCTCAAAGAGATACAAGTAGAACTACCATTTGGTCCAGCAATCCCATTACTGGGCATCTACCTAAAGGAAAAAAAGGCATTCTATAAAAAAGACATCTGCACTAGAATGTTCGTAGCAGCACAATTCACAATTGCAAAGATGTGGAAACAACCCAAGTGCCCATCAATACATGAGTGGATCAATAAAATGTGGTACATGTATACCATGGAGTTCTACTCAGCCACAAAAAACAATGATGATCTGGCACCTCTTGTATTATCCTGGATAGAGCTGGAACCCATTCTACTAAGTGAAGCATCCCAAGAATGGAAAAACAAGCACCACATGTACTCACCATCAAATTGGTTTCACTGATCAACACTTAAGT
This sequence comes from Propithecus coquereli, assembly GCF_000956105.1. Lineage (NCBI taxonomy): Eukaryota > Metazoa > Chordata > Mammalia > Primates > Indriidae > Propithecus > Propithecus coquereli. The sequence continues at coordinate 3,679,809 of NW_012154840.1, forward strand.
GCATATATAGTAATAACATTCATCAGGTGTCAGGCAGATGGGAGGGGGGAGGAGGGAATGGGTAAATTTACACCTAATGGGTAAAATGCACACTATCTGGATGAAGGGCACACTTACAAATGACTCTGACTCAAACTGTACAAAAGCAAATTTTGTAACCAAAACATCTGTACCCCCATAATATACTGAAAAAAAAAAGTGATTGGAGGTAGAGGTTAGCCTTGCATCTTGGGGTGCTCATTTACAGCCCAGAACATTTGCCAGTGCCCCACATAGGCAAGCCAATAGTCAAGTCCTGGGAAGTCCTGGTTCCTAAGTCAGGTAAGCAGTCAGCACTTGAGGGAGACCACTGCTGGGGCCAGACTGAGTTGAGATTCTGTTTGCTTTGCTTAGGAGATGGTGGGGCAATCAGAGATCAGGGGCCTGTGAGCTGCTGTGAGAAGGGAATGAGGGGCTTGGGATTTGGGCCCAGGAATTCCCATCAGGAATGAAACATTTTCCACCTGCTGCTGCCTGAAGCACCTAACTCCGTCATGGAATTTGCATGCAGACAGTTAGATCGGACTTTGGAAACAAAGAATGAAAAACGAGTTTCCTTATTTCTGTTCACAAAGGCCAGCCAAGAGCCAGAGCTGGAGCCAGGCCTCCGGTCGTAAACTAAATAGCAGGGCCAGTTATCGATTTCAAGTCTGACTGCCTCCTCTTGTAAGGACTTTGGAACTTGGGGAGGCTCCCTTACCTTCTATAAACCAGCAGAAAGTTAGAAGCATGGTTGTCAAGACTCCAGATGGAATGGCAGGCATATCCAACGGTGGAGTGGGACGCTAAAATTGCTGTTTAGAATGTATTTAGTAATTTTATTACTTTAGTTCTCCCATTATGTCTATGAAAAATTTTCTGGGAAAGGCTTGATTTGGGGCACAGAGGTGGCCATTAGGTAGGCACTGGGTGTCGTAGAATTGGGGGCTGGGAACTTAAGAAGATATAACTTCTTGGGGCCTGGGGACAGCCCATAGCTAACCATCACAAGAGTATCTGTTAGGGTTTGAATGATTTTCTGCTCCTGAATTCATGTTGAGGTTTAATTGCCATTGTGAGGTTGTTGGGAGGTGAGACTTTTTGGAAGTGTTTGGGTCATAAGGGCTCCACCCTTGTGAGCAGACTAGTGCTGTTATCGTGGGGGTGGGTTCATTATGGAGGGAGCGGGTTCAGCCCCTCTTACTCTTGCTCTCTCTTATCTCTCTTTGCTCTTTCACCATGGGATGACGCAGCAAGAAAGCCCTTGCCAGATGCCAGCCCCTCAATCTTGGACTTCCCAGCCTCCAGAACCATGAGCCAGTAAATTTTTGTTCATTAAAAATTACACAGTCTATGATATTCAGTTATAGCAGCACAAACAAAGACCGTGTCCCAAGAGACTAGTTTTCTTGCCAAGTCTTGACTGGATAGGAGCTGAATATATAATGTGTGGCCTCCTGAGGCACCTATCTTTGACTCTAGGCTCTTCCACTTACTAACTATGGGACAAAAGACATGTCTGGTCACTACCTTTTCTGTTAAATGGCGATAATGCTAATCTACTTCACAGGGTTGTTGAAAAGATTAAATAGCCATAACATATGTGAAACCATAAAGCCTGGTGCAGATATTGGGGGGGCTGTCATTATTACTATGTGGTCTTTTTTCTCCTATTAGCCCTCTAGGAGAGAATAAGGAAATCCCAGGATCAAGGGGAAATCCAAATGAGTCTATTTCAGTCTGGGTGGCCTCTAAAGAGGAGAAATACGTGGTTGGGAGAGGCTGGAGGTCTTCCAATGATGTTTGTTTTCCTGGGTGTATGTTCACTTTGTCCTCAGGGTAGGGGTGCCAAGTCAGGCCTCAGCTTTGACTACAACTGCCTCTTGGATGTCATCCTCAGTTGCTTGTCTGCCTGGTTGGAATTTGAGCAGGCAAATAAATCTGAGCTCAGGAGTTAGGGTCCTATCAGAAGCCACTCAGCTTTACATAAGAATGAAGATTGGCTCCATAAACACTGGCTGGGCTAACAATCAACCTAGCCACAGAGATAGTATAGAGTTGGGGAACAGAACTCAACTAGGAGTCAAGCCAGAGGTTCTGGTCCAGCTCTGCTCCTGACCAGCTGTGAGACCTACCTAGCATGAGTCTCAAAACTGTATGTGTATTATCAAATGATGTAGAATATGTGAAAACCTCTTCTAAGCTGTAAGGCAGCATATAAATGGAAGCAGTTATTGTTGTTATTTATATGACTTATTTCAATGTAAGAAATTGTTATATTTGTTATTTGATCCTCAAGTGTGATGTTTTGGGGTGTAAAGGGGGTAAGGCGTGTTGGATTGGTATATGCCATTCCATTTATTAGGTAAACAACTAGAAATACAGGATCTATTGTTTTTCTCATCATTGTCACATTCGAAGAATAGGTTTATTCAATAGTGGAGGAAGACTTTAAAGATCTCTGCCCAGGTACAGATTTTCTTTTTGCGGTGATGAAAATGTTCTGCAACTAGAGGGTAGTAATGGGTACACAACATTGTGAATATACTAAAAAAAAAAAAATGAAATGGCTTTAAAATGGCAAATGTTATCTCAATTTTCAAAAATTACAAGAAAAAAATCTCTTCCCAGAGGTCATATGGGTAATGGTGCCTGGGTCTGAAGCAGTGAGAACAGGCCCAGGGCAGTTAAGTCAAATGTTGCTTCTTATTGTGAAGATTGTGTACTTGTGAGAGGTAGGGGAGTCACGTGTGTGTGTGTGTGTGTGTGTGTGTGTGTGTGAGAGAGAGACAGAGAGAGAGAGAGAGAGAGAGAGAGAGAGAGAGAGAGAATGTATATATAAAAACAGCACATCCCAGAAACAGTCAAGATGGAGTAGCATCGATAACGGTGTGGAAATGGTGGTCCAGTGCAGTTTTTTTTTGATTCTCAACCCAAGGCTCCACTATTAGCTCCAGGGTTGAGTAGTTCACATTTTCTTATCTGAGGGGCAGGGAAACCAGCTATTGTTGTAAATGCAAACTTAAGTTAACCAACCATTCCAGTTTGCCCAGGAGTGGAATTTTCCTGGGATAGGGGTCTTTTAATGTTAAAATTGGAAATTTTCTGGGCAAACCCCAGGTTGCCCTAAAACTGGGAACTCTGTTAGTATACAGGATGAAAAGGCCTGAGGAATGCTTCAAAACCCTCTGGTTTAGGTGACAGTGAAAGGTTATCACTGGTTGATGCAGAAGAAGACCATTCAGAAAGGAAACCAGAAAGAAAGAAAAATATTTCTGAGGGATACTGGATAATGAAAGCCATTGTCAAGAGGCTTGTGAATGGGAAAGCTGTATCAGGTATGACAAAAAAAGGTCTTCTGGTGCACCTCTGGGGCCTTAGAGGTGATAAGCGGTGGCCATCCCCTTCAAAGAGGGTGAAAATTTTGAAAGCAGCAGCAGCAGCAGTTTTGCTACAAAGCACAATGAAGGTTCATACAAACTAGGAAATGGGGAAGAATTAGGTTCCTGGCTCTCTAAGACTAGAGCTAGATTGGTGGCTTGCTCTATCTTGAGGCTGACGGAGGTTATCACACCTAGATCTCAAATAGCCAGTCAAAATCAGGCTTCGTTTGGGACCTGCATTCAAGACAAAGCATTAATTCCAATGTTTACTGAATGCCTACCATGAACTAGGTTATGTGCTAGAGTGTGTTAGGGATAAAATAGTAAATAAGATTGGTATGATCTCTGCCCCTATGGAACTTGCAGGCAGGTAACCATTTAAGTACTATAAGAGAAGTATAGGGGCTGGGGGTGGTGGCTCATGCCTGTAATCTTAGCACTCTGGGAGGCTGAGGCTGGAGGATTGCTTGAGGTCAGGAGTTCGAGACCAGCCTGAGCAAGAGAAAGACCCCATCTCTACAAAAAAATAGAAAATTATCCAGGTGTGGTGGTACACACCTGTAGTCCCAGCTACTTGGGAGGCTGAGGCAGGAGGATCACTTGAGCCCGGGAGATTGAGGTTGTAGTGAGCTATGATGACGCCACTACAATCTACCCAGGGAAACAGAGCAAGACTGTGTCGTTAAAGAGAGAGAGAGAGAGAGAGAGAGAGAGAGAGAGAGAGAACTATGGGGCCTATGAGAGAATAGGGGGACACCTAACATGGCCTTGGGAATCAGGGAGAGCTTTCCAGAGGAAATGAGCATAGGCCTAGAGGAGAAATAAGGACTAGCTAGGTGAACAGATGGGGGACAGGCATCCCAGGCACAAGGAACAGCATGGGCAAAGACAAAGGAGAGAACATGTGCACTTGGAGAACTATGGTATGGTTTAGTGTAGCTAGAGTGGGCTGTAATTCTCCAAGTGTGGTCTGCAGGCCATGTGTATCAGAGGTACACAGCCTTCTTAAAAATGCAGATTCCCAGATGTACCAATCTCTATGGTGGGGTCTGTGAATCTGCATTTTAATTTGTTTTCTTGGTGATTATGATGCATTATAATGTTCAAGAACCACTGGCAAGCATCTATACATTCATGTATCAAGAAAAAGTGTGTGTGTGTGTGTGTGTGTGTGTGTGTGTGTGTGTGTGTGTGGTATATTTGGGAGCTAAACAGAGGATTAAAGAGGGAGGCACCAAATTTTTGAAAGGCCTCTTCCCAGCCTTTTTCACAAGTTGAAATGCTGCTCTTCCTAAGGTCAAAGTTTCTGGAACTCAGCTACCTTAGGCCTCTCCCCAGGGATGAAGGGATCAATATCTGGGTGCACCTATAATACATTTGGGGCACACTGGTTGGGCAGCTCTGCTGTTGGTCATATTGAATGTAGAGCTTGTCCACTAGGCAATGAAGATCCACTGGAAAGTTGTGGGCAAAAAGTCACTTGAACTGATTTGTGGTTTAGAAAAATTATTGAGTTTACAGAGGGGACTGGGTTAGAATGGGGCAAGATTGAAGATGGAGAGATTAGTTGGAAAAGGATTTAAATAGCCAAGTTCTTCAAATCATCTGGCCCAATAAAGAAAATATATTGTTTTATTCAATGATTGTAGGTTAATAAGACTTTCTCCATACCCCTGTTTTCTTTTTTTTTTTTTTCTTTTTTTTTCTTTTGAGACAGAGTCTCACTCTGTTGCCCTGGCTAGAGTGCCGTGGCATCAGCCTAGCTCACAGCAACCTCAAACTCCTGGGCTCGAGGGTTCCATCTGCCTCTACCTTCCCAGTAGCTGGGGCTACAAGGCATGCGCCACATGCCCCGCCAATTTTTTCTATATATTTTTAGTTGTCCAGCTAATTTATTTCCATTTTTTTAGTAGAGATGGGATCTCACTCTTGCTCAGGCTGGTCTCGAACTCCTGAGCTCAAATGATCCGCCCGCCTCGGCCTCCCAGAGTGCTAGGATTACAGGCGTGAGACACCGCACCCGGCCTACCCCTGTTTTCTTTATGCCTGATTTAATCAGGCACTGTCATGAGTGTCAGGAACTGCAAAGAGAAGATCCTGTCCCATATTTGAATTAAACTGATTGTGATGGCAAAGATTCATCCTCAACCCTGAAGGTTCCTACTTTGGAAATCTGGGAAGCTAAAGATAATGAAGTTCTTCCCTTACCTGGTTGACTCTGGGATCTGCTCATGAGTCCCACCTCAGTGAATGGCAGAGATGAGATCAAAATCCCTGAGGTGGAGTGCAAAATCAGAAGCCAGGAGGATGCCAACTGGTGCATCAACCTGAAAAAGCAAAAGTACCAGAAAGCAAGAGATGGCTCGCAGTGGAGAACAAGGTGCCCAGGGTAAATGGGACACATTCTCGCTGACCCATGTCCCACTCCATCAATTCCCTGAGATCTGTGGACAGTAACTCCTTGCCTTCCACGGATTTTAACCCAGACTAAGGTAATCTCCTCAAGGGCATAAAGGGATCTTGCAGAGTGGTGCAGTGAGCCTAGGGATTTGAAAATCTACTTGTCTACAAAGCATTGCTCATTTGGGTGAGGGACTGATTTACAATATTTGGGGAGGAACCTGGCTCCTGGAGATGTGTGGTGTGGGCTGACCTTTTGGGGGCAGCATGGCTTGCTCAGGGTCAGTCTTCCCACCCTAATTGAGATGTTTTCTGAAAGTAAAAGAAATAGCTTCTGCTGTCCAGAGTAAATTAATCACAAAGAAACTGCTCCTCATTCTGTCTCCTGGATTCCCATAAATGCCTGAAGTCCGGCTTTGGAGCTGGTATGTACTTTTAATTATTTCAAGAACTGGCATTGCTTGCCTCATAGTAAAAGTGTCATGAAATTACTGTAAGGTTGCATGAGTTTGGGCCATAAATCTTATTCACTTCGGCTACATCTCATACCTTAATTCACTGGAGTATAAAATGCCATTTACACTGGTTCTTAGTTCACTTAATCATAATTAAATGACCTCGGAGGGCAGTAATTCGTTGAGGCCCTGGCTTTGAAGTGACACAAATAACAAACTTGGTTTGCCATGTGGACGGGTTCCTCCACACTTTTACATTGGCCACAGACCTCGTGGAGCATATAATGCCGGCTTTTTGGTGTGGGCATGTGCTCTGGTTACATGGAACATCTGGGCCACAGATGTGGTTGAGGGGACCAGCTAAAGGATCCCCTTTGGAATTTCATTGCACCATCTTCAGGCCCCTCTAGGCCCTTTCTTGGTTCCTTTTAGCTCTCCAGAGAATGTGTTTGCCCCATGTTGAGCCTAGATAAGAGGTGATGAGGGCACTTCCTTCTTTAGCTTTTCATCCTTGTGTTATTCTTTCTAAAAGGACTCCCTTTAAGGGGTCAGTAGCTTAAGGGCTTTCAGATTTCAGCTCCAGGTGTGAAGCTCCCTAAACTCATGTACCTAATCATGATGTGTCTCCTGAGATCCAGACCCTCAAGACCAACGGCTCTGGGACCATTGCCATCTGGACAGTCCACTTGGCAAAACCTTGTTGTCTTTCCTTCCAAATGAATTCGTCTCATCTTCTCCATCATCATCAGTGGCAATACCTTCCTCTTAAGCTCCCAAATTCACCCTTGAAGCTAGTTGTAGGATAATACTTCCCCTACCCCCAAAGATATCAACATCGTCAGAACCTTTGAATATGTTGGGGTACATGGAAAAGAGGAATTAAAGTTGCAGATGCAATTAAGCTTGCTAATCAACTGACCTAAACTAGGGAGATTATCTTGGACTATCTGATTGGAAGTAATGTAATCACAGGGGTCCTTAAAAGTGGAAGGTAGAGGCAGAAGAAGAATCAGTCAGAGGGACATAAAACTACAGAACAAAGGCACAGAGAGATGCAAGTTTTATGACTTTGAAGAAGGAAGAAGGAGGCCACAAGCCAAGGAATGCAAGTGGCTTGTAGAAGCTGGGAAAGCCAAGGAAAGAGATTCTCCCCCTGAGCCTCCATAAAGAAATGCAGCCTTGATATTAGCCCAGTGAGACCTGTGTCAGACTTTTAACCTATGGAACTGTAAGATAATACATTTGTGTTGTTATAAGCCACCAGGCTTGCAGTACATTTGCAGCACATCTGTTCCCATGTGCTGTGAGACCTGCTGCACTGCCAGCATCGCCTTCAGCGGGATGTGGCGGGTCCTGCTGTGGCTGTAGCACTGCAGTCAGCATAACACCGAGGTGGCCAATGCGCAGGGATCGCCGACTCCACCGCCCCTGATCTTTTTTACTGTCTCTGTAGTTTTGCCTTTTCCAGAATGTCGTATAGTTGGAACCATAAAGTATGTGGCCTTCTCAGATTGGCTTCTTTCACTTAGCAAGATGTGTTTAAGTTTCCCTTTTCCTTTTGTCAGCATTTGGTGGCACAAGCAGGCCAAAGATAGACCTGATGATAGGCTCAGGGCCTTTCCCTCTTGGGATTTACTCCAAACATTGTTTCTGGAAGACATTTGAATGGTTTTTATGAGGAACCCAACACAGGATGGGAAAATAAGCAGATAATTGTACCAGCTGCTGGATGTGTCTGGCTAAATTCTGAATAACAGCTGTGGTAGATTGTTAAAGTAATTGTCCTTAATGAATCACGCCTCCTAGTATCTATGCACTTTTATGGTTCCCTCCCACTTTACATTTGGCAAAGTGACTTGCTTTGGCAGTTGGGACATTAACAAATGTGATACAAACAGAAGCTTGAAAAACCCTTGTGCGCTAGGGTTGTTCTCTACTGCTCCTGGGAACTCTTCTGCCATACATGAAAAAGATGTCTGGTCACTTCGAGGATGAGAGACCATACTAAGAGAGAGGCCCAGTTGATGGACAGTGCCGACTGCCACAGGTATGAATGAGGCTGTCTTAGACCATCCAGCCCTAGCTGAGCTATTGGATAACTATAGACACATGAGTGATCCAGGAGACTCCAGCCCAAACTCCTCATCCCCAACATTTGTGAGCATTATAAAAGGATTGTTTTCTGCCACTAAGAAATGAGTTGGTTTATTACACAGCTATAAATCATGATGAGAGTTATCTAAATTTGAGTTGCGTGTTATGGACCATTGGCTAAAACCGGCCCGTCTGTACATGTGCTGACAGGACCTGACCAAGTATAGAGAACAGTAATTAAAATACATCAAAGGACCAAAAAATTATATTCTTTTGAAACTAGAAAATGTTCTTAAAGACATCTCATTTTTTTGAACTCTGAAAACATCTTCCTGTTAATTTTTTTTGTAGCTCATTAGTCACTTGATTTAAGTCTGTTTCCCCTCCTCACTTTGAAGTAACTTCCTTTGTTGAAAACCTTTCTCCTAGGCAGCTGGTGATAGTTTTAACTTCCCTTAATATGAAAATGGTTTGCCCAGAGGTGGCAGCATCGTATGTGTACTCACCTATATGGAGCTGACTTTGTGTCTATGACAAGATTGTTTGTGTCAACCTTTTTTTTTTAACCTATGTACTTTACATACTGTCATTTAAAGGTCTGGTCATAATTTTTTGTAGATATTGTTTTTCTGCTTCCAACTAAGGGCAGGAGTACAGCATAGTGGTTACAAGAACAACCTGGAGTCAGATTTCATGGGTTCCTATTGCAGCTCCCCTAATTTCTAAATGTGTGACCTTGGACAAATTACTTAACTTGATTGTGCTTCAATTCCCTCCTCTGTAAAATTAGCATAATAACCTACCTCATAAAACTGAGAAGATTAAAATGATATAATTCACATAAAGTACTTATAATAGTGCTAGCATATATCCTACATCAATATTTGCTGTTATTATGTAAAGGGATGAAGTCTCAGAGCCTGAAGGCAGCTTCTTTTCAGGCGAGGCCTTTCGTAGAGAAAACTTTTAGAAATTAGACTGTGTTTATTAAGATTCTAACATGAACAAAATCCTCTGTTAGGGATACAAAAACAGAGCTTTTCTAAGGGAGTGTGGTCACTTGACATTCTGCTCCTATGCCAAGGCCCTCATTCGATTGGTCAGTGAATATAGATCAATAGAACGGTTTGCTGTGGGCCTGCTGTGGAGAATATGTGAATAGATGGTTTGCTGTGGGCCTGCTATGGAGAATATGGAAATCACCGCACAGCCATCCATTTTCTTAAGGAACTTCCAGGTAAAATTAAATAACTAACAAAGACAAAAGTACCAGATTTGTTATAAGGGACAATCTATGCTAAATGCCAAATGACAGTAAGTGTTGTAGAAGTTCAGGGAAGGGAGAGATCTGGCTAAAGGAGGCAGGGCAGGCTTCCTAGAAGAACTAAAGCTTGAGCCGGGCCTTGAAGGAGTTACTAGGTAGAAAGGAGGAGGAAGCCATTCTAGGCAGAGGGTACAACTTAAGCAAAGCCAAAGAGGCTGATGTGGCTAAGTGAATTCAGGTTGACTGTGAAGAGACCAGTACGGGATGTACTGAGGCACTCTCAACTGGCAGTGTTTGAGTTTTCCCTATAATTAAATGCCTCCTTGCTCTTCTCTTCTCTTCTCCTTCCCTTATTCCAGCATAACTGGTTCCTCCCAGAGCCTCTGGCTAATAAGAGCACTGTGGGAATTTATTTGGCCTGGCAGGTGAAAAGGTTGTTCAGGTCAAGTCTAAGCTCCTTAAGGGCTGTTAAGGTTTCTATATGGCCAGCAAACTTGTGTGTGTATTCAAGCATGTATTTGTTGTCCATTGTATAAAATGAAATGCTCTGGGGAAGAAGAAAAGCATGGCTTCTGTAAGAAGTTTGTGGCAGAAGTCAGGTTCTAAAGCTGGTTAAAAACTGCTAGGTATAAAGAAAATATAAATATTTGGGGTGATTACCCCAATATTTACCCCTAATTACCCTGATTTGATTACACGAATGTATCAAATTATCACATGTACCCTGAAAATATGCATCTAATAAATATCAATAAAAAAGTGAAAAAAAAAACTCTAGCAGGATCTGTAAGAGACAATTTTGAGCAATCCAAGGCAAATTAACTTACACAGCCATGTGCTCCAAAGAGCAGGGAAATTAGGTAGAGAGGAAACAGGTGGAGAGAAAATCTCCTGACAAGAAAGCAAAGCTGTGGGGCTTTGTCTGTAGACATTCTGGAGCATCCAGCCTAAGTAAACGTATAGAATTATGATGTGGTGGACATGTTTCTTTATTCAACTGAAATGGCAAAAGAAGAGGAGACTCACATGAGCCGAAAGCAGTTTTTCCTCTGTACAACGAAATGCAGAACAAGTACTCTTGAGGTTCTGAAATCTAAGTGAGCACATGCTAAGAAGGCCACTCATCACTTTCTAGACAGTTCTAAGAATATGGAGCAATATGGCTGGGTGTGGTGGCTCATGCCTGTAATCCCACTCTTGGAGACCGAGATGGGAGGATAGTTTGAGGCCAGGAGTTCAAGGCTACAGTGAGCTATGATTGTGCCACTACACTCCAGCCTGGGTGACAGAATGAAACTTTGTCTCTATAAAAGACAAACAAACAAAAGACTGTGGATAAATAGGAACTGAATAGTCACAAAACAGATGGTGCAAAAATGTAACTTTCTTTCCTTTACAGTATAGAGCTCAACTTTGCTCTGAGCCCTAACACCTATGTGGTGATTTTTTTTTTTTTTAGCAATTAGTATAATTGTCATTATGTCAGACCACCTGGTCTTTTGCATATTGTGTGTTCACTCGCTGCTGAGGACTATGATATTTCAGGCCCTCCTCTAGTCAGGAGGTCCCTGTACTTTGGCTCATTAATCCTCCTCTTAGTATTTTTATGCTCCTCATCTCTCCCTGGGAGGCTTAGGAACCCTCTTCTGCTTTCTCTACATCCTACAAGAGTGGACAAGCCCCTGCAAGGCTGCCCTCAGGCCACCTGCCTTGTCTCCTCTTTTAGTCCTAACTACTCAGTTGGGGTTGATTTTGTCATCCAAGGAATATTTGGCAATGTCTGGAGACATTTGTATTGTCATAACTGGGGGATAGTGTTACTGGTATCTCATGGGTAGAGGCCATGAATGCTGCTCAACATCCTACAATCACAGGACAGCCCCTCACAATGTCAAGAGTGCCGAGGTTGAGAAACCCCGGTCTGGGCCCACAACACAAATGACTGAAGAGGTAAAGCCTACTGAGTGGCATTTTAAAATGTTTCCCTGGTGCTTTTACCTTGAAAGGTCTTAGTTGCTAAGGAGGGACCAAAGTCTAGCAGAAAAAGTCATTCATGTAAACAAATAAATGCAGTAATGTGTAATATGTGCTGAGATTTAATCAAGTTGCTATGTATGTGGTTTAAAAAAACCCTCTTCATTCTAGCCTTTAAACCTATAAAACTGTTAGCAATGCCTGATTAGCTAGTCTTTAAATTTTCAGTTTAACAAATATTACATCACAAGTGTTATCTGTGTTTTAAGTTATATTCACCAATCCTCACTTGCCTAAAAGTTTGCTCATAACGCCACACTCACGCAATGCTGTCCACTTAGTGGGAGCCTTCTGAATTGTAGGCATAATACCTAGAAAGAACTAATCAGCTTCGGGAGTGCTGGCCTTGGTAAACTCAAATGTATAATGTGATGGCAAATGTCATGGCTAAGGTGACCATATAATTTATCTTCCAAACTGGGACATGTTTAAGAGTAAATGGGGTGCTATTAATAATCATACCAGATGATAAAGGCCCTCTGCCTCGCTAGTAGCTCTAGCACAAATATCCCCATAGAAGCCCTGGGTGAAAATTGACAGTGGGACCTGATTAGTGGACTTTTACAAATGAGGGAGCCCAGGGCTTCATGCCTCCCCACCAAAGCCCCAGATGCAAATTGATAATGGGGATTCGACTGATGCCAAGCTGCAGGGACAGAAGCGGTCTGGAGGAGTGGTGAGGCAGCCATTGGCAGGTGGTGACTGAAAACTCCCCACAGCGAGCCCAGGGGGCAGACCTAGGCAAGCAGCAGGAGCACCAGGAGCACCAGGAGCCGTTCCAAAAGTGACAGAAACTCACTTCTGAGGGCACTGCTAAGCTCCTGCTGGATGAATACCAGGGCCTGGTGAAGCATTCAGGAGACTGCCACCATTGCGGAGCAGTTTGCTTTAAAGTTCAGGCCTCAACAGACCTGCACATCATTACAGCATTGGCAAGAAGGAAGCTACTAAAAGTGAATAAGGCCATATAGGCCGATGGGACTCCAGGATGTTCAGAGAGAATTTAAATTCTCCATAGCAATGAGTATGGATATGTGCAGGATCTACATGTCACTAATGATATTGTACAAGTGACTATGAATGATAGTTGCATTTGAGTGGCAGGATCCTGGGACTGGGGTGGCATTGCAATGCTGCTGGACTGTTAGGGGCTTTAAAAGGGCTCTCCTGCTCTGTTTGATGGGAGCTTAGCAGGGGACTTGTGAAACCTGCAATTGGACAGATTTGCAAACAGCAGGTTAATACACACATTGAGAGCATGATGAATTGATGGATTTGGTGGGACCTCATCTGAGAGGACCCCGTTTGCAACTAACTGTTTATGTGCTTGGGGTGGTCCAAGGACAGAAAGGTGACCCACTACACAGGGAGCCCAACACATGTGGGTCCACCCTTTTGATGATTGGCAGCTTCACTCAGATGCCTAAGCTTGTATTGGTAGATACCTTTTTAGGCTGGGTAGAAGCTTGTCCTATCCAAAGGAAAGAAAAGAGCATCTGAGGTTACCAGAATCCTTCTGGAGAAACTCACTCCGAGATGGGCTCCTACCAGGAGCTGGCAAGGCCTTCTCTGAGTTCCTGCACATGTATAGGAACAGACCTCAGAGGATGACAGGATGATGGGCATCTAAAAAGTCCAAGGAAAGAGGCCAAGCAAATGGAAAATAACATGCTGGTGATGGAGGCCGTGGACAGAGAGTGACAGAGACAGCTCAACAGCTCAAGGTATCACTCCATGACAGTGCCCATCAGGGGAATCTGTGCTTTCCTCCACCTATACCTGGATCTACTGCACAATGTCCTGTGGTCGCCCATAAATTTCTTTGAGTGGACCCCCAGTAGGAACCTGGTGAACCGTTTTTCCAAGAAAGCTGGACACTGTGGACTCAATGATCCCACAGGTCATCAAAATGCACATAGGCTCCTTTCCTCCATGCAGAATGATAATGGACCCTCCTTTGTCGCAGAGGTAACCCAACAAGTAAGCAAAGCCCTACACCCAGAATAGAAATTACATACATCCTGGAATTGATAGGAAACCCACCTAAAGTGAGATAGGGTATTGCCACTTGCCCTCAGGATAAGGGTGACCCTTTAGAAACAGGCTTAAGTTAAGCCCCTAAAAAATAATTTATGAGAGACCCTTCCTAACACCCCAAGGTAAATATGGTAATATAACCATGAGTAAAAAAAAAATAGAATAGAGCAATATGTCAAATGAGTGGGTCAGGTGCTAACCACTATACATGAGTTTGCCTCTTTCAGGTCCCTGCCCCAGTTGGAAGCAGAGAAGTGGAAGGGACCCTGTGAGGTGCCTCTAACAACTCACACCTTGTTAAAACTGTCAGAAGTGAAACCTCGGGTCCATCATACAAAAGTAAAGAGGCGTAGCCTCCAGTGGAAGGGGCAGCCTTCAGGTGATCTAAAGTATCTGTTTGAGAAAAAGAAAAAAAAATGAAAATGTTGATATTTTTGCTAATCTTTCTTTGGTTATTTGTTCTGCCTAAAGGATAGAGGGACAACTCCCTAGTGAGGATTTCCCCGGGCTATCACCTCTTCTTTTGATATGCCTTGCTGCTGGGTGTGTTATCTTAAACCTCATTTGGTACAAGTATTTATGAACATAGATTCTGAATTTGCAGAAGCCAGTCTCTCGGATCACCTAAGGATACAAGATCTGGACTCAGAGCTTCCTGTCATCCTCTGAGATCTGTTCCTGTACATGTGCAGGAACTCAGAGAAGGCCTTGCCAGCTCCTGGTAGGAGCCCATCTCGGACTGAGTTTCTCTAGAAGGATTCTGGTGATAGCTCTGTACTCAGAAGCCCCATGTTTCTTTTCTAGCCCAGCTCTGTATCAGACATTGTGTGCAAGGTGATAGTCCATTTCACCTTGTCAATCCTCATGGTTACAGTTATTGCTTATGCCTTTATCCACCTGATAGTCTGTACCTTCCATCTAAAACATTGCCACAATTCAGCAGGAAGTAGATTTATGACTACGTCATCCCTCCTCCCATAGATATGGAACGGTAAAATTGACAATGGGGGATATGTACCAGAGAAAATGGCCTGAAAAAGGGCAAAAATGTTTTCTGTCTCTTCAAAAATCCCTTACACTTTTTAAGAACTAAAACCTATATCTCTGCCTCAGGCCAGTGGTTGGGAGGGTCAGGGGAGTGCCCTTTGTTCTTTGTGCTACAGGAGATGACTCAAGGGAATTGTCCAGGCAGAGGTCATGAGATTGTCTTAACTGAAGATGGAATGAATCAGAACCTTTAAAAGCTCTGTACTTCTGCTCAGAAGGAGGATGTTGGTACTTTAAGATAGGAGTCTGCCAATCTTCTCATTTGCTGGCAAATTAATAAACCTCTTTTTCCTTCTCCTTAAAAAAAATAATCATCATACCAGGACAATGGGTATAAACTGGGAATGTCCGGAGCAAATCTTAGTCATAGCCCTTTTGAAGGTGACTACCAATGAATGTCCAACAAATTCCTCATCAAGTATAAACTGCTAACAGATTAAGATGTCTCTTTTTCTAGGAGTTGTGTTCTCACATGGAGCTTTGGGAGACCAAAGAGCTTTTAAGATCTAAAATAACACAGTTGTGACAATAGAATTTAAGATACAAAGACTGGCTAGCAGTGGGGAAATTGGGAACAGGAAATACCTTTTTGGGGCTCCTCAAATTCTACTAGTCAGGTGGTCACAATTGTCTGCCAATCTTCTGGAGAGGTCAGTTGTTCTGGGTTCCTATGGACTCCTCCTTTGATGACAACTCTCTTCTTTATACATGAATCATTCAAGTGACATATAACTGAAGCAGGTAAGCCATCTTTGTAATTAGTGCCAAAAGATGCCCAGATTACAAACAAGGTAAGTAGTTGGTGTTTGGTTTCCAGAGCTAATTTAACACCAGCAGATGGTGCTAAAATGTACAATTTCTCCCTCTTAAATATCTAAAATTTCCTTAAAATCATAGACTAGATAAATGTAGACACATTAACTAATTGCTCTGAAAAGTTCAGATGATGGTGACACTCATTACCATTTAGCTTTCTTGAACAGAGCTCCACTTGAAACCTAGGGGGCCTTCTATCCATGCCTCCAGGGTCCTTTCCAATGAAATCAGTTTTCTTCTAGTCAGAATCTCACCTACAGGAAAGAAATTAAAGCATGGAAGATTTTTTTTGCCTCATGTTTCAACCAGGAGGCAAAGCTCAACCACAGATCTATCTACATAGCCCAGAGAAAGATGATTGTTTGCTGCTTTTTGAGGTTTTCAGTGCCTTTCCTTCCCAGGAGAGTACCAGTCTTCCAAGAAAAAAAATAGTTCTTTTCAATTTCTGACTCTTTCATCATAGACATAGAACATTACTGCTTGTAGGGCACTTAGCAAACATGCAAGCCAGTGACTTTGCAACTATTTTTAGCACCAGAATAATTTTTTTTCAAATGGAATCTTTCATGGAAGCCTGATATATAAAACAGATACAAGCTGAACTCCTCTGTTGGAGTGTGTGTTGGGGGTCTGCATCTCTGCTCACTTGGCCTCTCCTTGCCTTTCTCATTCTTGAGGTAGCCCTTGAGTCATGTGCTCAGTCATACCCTTGAACCTGAACTGCAGGGATCCACAGAACAGTTTGAAATCTATGATTGCATTTCAGTTTCCTCATTTACATACTGGGAAATTGATTCCAGTGAGGGAAAATGTCAAAGACTATGAAAGATGAGTGGAGAGGCCTGTTGGTCGGGTCAGCAGGACTGGAGTTCATGTGCGCAGAGCATGTAGTGGAGTTCTATTTCTCTGCGGCCTCTTGTGAATAGATGTAGACATACACACTGGTCTACTATAACCATATTGGTATTTCTAGAGCTCCTTCAGCTTATTCCCCTGGGAGGAGTATAACCTCCTCCCCCTTGATGCCAAGGACACCCTTGGAGAAAAATACCTTGTGACCCTCTGGTACACACCCTGGCTGGGTATAGGTGGTATATTTCTTTGGGTTTGGCCCAAAGAAATTTGTGAAATCGTCCACTTAGCTTAAAGCATCCTAATCTTACCTTTCTGTGACTTTCTTCTTCTTTAGGTACTTGGACTTTTCTGCTGTTTAAGATGCTAGTCAGCAAAAAAGGTCTGCTGATGTTATTCAGGTCAAGATGCTCCCTTCAGATGCTCTATCTTCAACCAAATTGAGCTTCTTTCTTTCTTTTATGTAATACAAGCTCTCCGTCCTTTGGACGAAGATGCCACTCCCCAGGGACCCTTAAGTTTTGGGGAATGAGACTCAGAGAGACATCTAATGATCTATGCTTTCTCAGTGTAGAGAGAAATTGAGGTTTTGAAGTAGGTTACACCTGTACCAAGGGTTACTGGGGAAATAGGCTTTCAACCCATGCTTTTTGGCATCGTGTCAATAAACCTTTGTCAAGTTCTCTTAAACATGGTGCCAGATGATTTCAGGGCTTAAGGTGAGTGGTGTTCTCCACAATGTGAATGGTATTCCCTGGACTCGTGTGACCTGCAAGTCCTGAGGATGATGTTAATTATCATCTTAACAGCCCCAAGTACTGGGAGAGTGCATTCTAACATTCATGTGTTTGTGTGGGAAAACCATGATTATTAGGACAAAAAGGGTCCTCAGAGATTACTAGTTCAACCCTGTGACTTTACAGATGAGTTTTAAAAGCCCGCAGAGTAGAAAGCGCTTACTTGAGGCCACATAAATGAGGGCAGAATTGGGACCAAAAGCCAGGCTTCCTAAGTCCCACTGATTGCCTTCACTGCTGCACATGCTGCTCCTCTACAGTGGGAAACGAAGTTCCATAAATGCTCCATAAATGGCACTAAACTATTTGTATTTTTCACTTGTCTTTTAAAGGGTGAGAAACAAAATGAGGGGGTTGCTAGAGGAGATGGGGAACCTGGAGGGGTTAGGGACCCTCCCTTGGATTCATTGTATCAACCCAGGAAGACCTGGGCCCAGGTATGTCCTGGAGCCTTTGCTTGGAGTGAGGTCCCTGGAAAAATAGGCTTGAAAGCTTAATAGGAAGAATGTGGACATGTAAAAAAAATCTACCTCATTGCTCAGCAAACTATAAGACCACCCTCAGTGGTGGTGGATAAAACCCAAACACTGGCAGATTTTCTTCTCATCACAATCAGACTTGAGCACCCGAGATAACTTAATATACTGAAATAATGCAATTAAGCAGGCTCCTTGGGCCCAGCTTCCAGTCTCACTCACTTTAACAAATACAATTTGGGTGACATCATGAAAAACAACATTCTTCTTGTGAGTGGATGTAGATTACAAGAAAAATGATCACATGGCTTAGCCTTGGCAAGCAGAGGGAAAGCACTAAATTTGGCCCTTTTGAAAATGTGTTCCGTAAATGTCTGGTGCTTACACAAGTGATAGGGCTTGTTCAAAACTGTGTGTGTGTGTGTGTGTGTGTGTGTGTGCATCCACATGTGCATGCACACATGCAGGCATGTATCTGCCCATGAATGTCTCCCTTACCTGTGGTATCCTATTAATTCTAGGTTGCACATTTACGTTCATCAGCTCAGCCCTCAAAATAATCTTATTTATCCACACCTCTTGTTCTATAGATGTTAAAAACTGAGATTGAGAACTGGGCGGTGACTTGTCTAAGGTCATGGAACACATCAATGACAAAATTTGGGCTAGGACATAAGTCTCCTGACTGCCAGCCTGTACTCCCGTCTTCCCCCCTTACTTAGCACTGGGCTGATGTGACTGGGACACCACCCCCAGGAGACATCATAGTCAGCCTTGGTCATACTTCTGTAAAAACTCATCTATTTTCTTTGCTTCAAACAGTGGCTTTTGCCTGTCATTCTTGAAACAATGTCTTTTACCATAGCAACGAGGATTGTCTGGAGCCTGGAGCAGCCCGTATTAAGCTGCAAAAGCCTCTTCTGCTCTGAAAAGAAATCCTTAGTGAGGCAGAAAGGTGGGCAGGAGAGCAGTGTGTATATAGCCCTACCAGGCCATGTGCAGAATGGCCCAGATCTGAAGGCATATGATCATTTGAAGTAGCTGACAGTGGCAGAAAGGGAGTTTGATATGATCATTGTGGTTGATTTATTAAGTGCTAACACTATGTCAGGTATGTTGATGTAGTGGAAGAATGCAGTTCTTAGCATCTGACTGTCCAATTCAAATTCTACCTGGACCACTTGCTAGAAGTATGATCTTGAACAAGTCATTCCAACTCTCTGAGCGTCAGTTTCATCACCTACTAAATAGGAAGAGTAATAGTACATCCCTTCTAGGGTTATTGGGAGGGATTTAGATAAAATGATATATGTAAGGTGTCTGAACAGTTTCTTGTGTATAGTGAATACGGAATAGGTGTTATCTGCCTGCTGTGTTGAATGGAGAGTTGAAGATGTAGTCTCTGACTTTACAGAAGGTACAGCCTAAAAAAGGACATAAGCCATGTACTCAAATTACTTTTGTATCCCTTTGGATCTCTATATAAGTGGTAAACACTGTTCATTGCCTATCCAATATCCTTTCCTTAATTTCTTCTATACTAAAAAACCCCTGACTTTATATGGGGCTGTGATATGCTCACTTGATTTATTGAGTGTCTTTGCAGATAAGGGTAATCATGTGATGCAGTTCTGGCCAATGAGATGTACGTGGAAGTCTACTGGGTGGAGCTTTAGGGAAAATAATTGTTTTCTGGAGAAAAAGGGACGAATCTGGCTGGCTTGCCTCATTTAGCCTTTTCTTTTTCCTTCCCAGAATGCACATGTGATGTCTAGAATTGTAGCAGTCATTTTACAACATGAAATATTGTAGAGCTGCTGTATCTACCCTGGACTGCATACCATCAGACTTATGGTTTCATGAGAAAAGAAACTCCTTTCTTGTTTAAGTACCTGGACTTGGGTTTCTGTCACATGTAGCTGAACACAATCCTAACTGATATAGTAGGGTTTCAGAGATTTTTTTCAGGTATACCGGAATTTTCCATTAGAATTGAAGAAAGCATAATAAATTATTCTTTAGAAGGTCTATGCTTTTGAAGGGAGCTGGGCAATTTCATTTGAGCCAGAACTGAAAGGTATTCTCTGACCAGATATTTTAGCTCTTATTTCAATAAGAAGGCCTCTTAAGAGATATAGTAGGGTTTCAGAGATTTTTTTCAGGTATACCGGAATTTTCCATTAGAATTGAAGAAAGCATAATAAATTATTCTTTAGAAGGTCCATGCTTTTGGAGGGAGCTGGGCAATTTCATTTGAGCCAGAATTGAAAGGTATTCTCTGACCAGATATTTTAGCTCTTATTTCAATAAGAAGGCCTCTTAAGATACAGAAAGACATTGCAGCTGATGTTTGGGGCCTCTATCATCAAGCAGGTCCACCAAGAATAATAATTTGTGGTAGTGGTCATAGTGTCATCTTTGTTCCAGGTATTCTAAGGGGTTTAGTATAGGAGGTAAAAGGTGTGATCAAAGCCTTGCTAGTGACCAGACCAGTAATAATGGGGCTAAACAATGAGAAGAAAGGCTCACTGTTGAAAGCATCTTGATAATAGAAACTAGAGTATAAATAACAGGGAACACTCCTGGAGTTTTCTGGCTTTGTCCCTGACCAGCCTTCCTAGGGACCCAATCTCTTCTGAGATACCTGGACACTCAGGTAGTGAGGTGTTAGTAACAAGCATCTGCTTTCAGGATAGCATTTGCTGTTTCTATACCCTTTCTCTTGGCCCTACTCCAAAGAGCATAATCTAAGGTAGAAAGGGCCCAGGGCCTGAGGAAGGCATAGAGACAGGATATGAGAATTCAGATGCTGGGGAAACCCAGAAGACTTACTGGTAAGGATGGCATTAGAATTGGAACTTAAAGGATGTACAGTATTTGTACATGGGGAGAAAGTAGTGGAAGTAGGAAAAGGATATCCCAAGTAGAGGGGAAAAGAGTGAGTAAAAGCAGAGGTGGGCGGTGTGGTCTTGCATGATGAGCAGGGCTTGATCACGTGGGGAAGTTAGAGACGTTAAGGAAACTTCAAAATGACCTTATGGTAGTCAACAATAATGTATTATGTATCTCAAAATAGCTAGAAGAGAGGATTTTGAATGTTCTTACCAAAAAGAAATGATAAATGTTTGAGATGATGGATATGCCAATTACCCCAATTTGATTATTACACAGTGTATACATGTGTCAAAACTCACACTGCATCTGATCAGTATTTAAAATTATTTTTTTGTTTTGAAACAAGGTCTTGCTCTGTCATCCAGGCTGGAGTGCAATGCCATGACCATAGCTCACTGCAGCCTCGAACTCCTGGGCCCAAGCAATTCTCCCACCTCAGCCTCCTGAGTAGTTAGGATGACAGGCAAACACCACCATGCCTAGCTAATTTTTCTTATTTTTTGTAGAAATGAGGTCTTTCTGTGTTTCCCAGGCCAGTCTTGAATTCCTGGCCTCAAACCATCGTCCCACCTCAGCTTCCCAAAGTGCTGGGATTACAGGCATGAGCCACCATGCCTGGCCATATGTACAGTTATTATATGTCAATTAAAAATAAAATAAAACAAAGAAACAATGGACCTCGTGTAGCCTCACTCAGCTCTGGAGTCTTCCTTGGGGTTAACAATCTATTCTAGTTCTGGGCACTGTGCAGATCAGATTGTGTCACCTCCTGCCCCATTCAAAACCACTGACAGCCTCTCCTTACATTTATATTAATAACAACATCCGTGTTCCATACTATGGAGTTAAAAAGAATTTGCAGGTACTATTTGTAGTACTCCTGTAAATGTTCTTTAAGGAGAGGTCCCAAAGACTGGAGTCAGATTCCAAAAAGTACAGACTAAAAAACTAGGCGCCAATGTTCAGCAACATTTTAGAAATGATTGGTAAGCTGATAGTTTGTGAGCATCTAGAAGAGAAAGTGATTACTAGGAGTTGGCCTATCAAAAGAAACTGGTTTCTTCCCCTAATGTGTTTGCTAGACATATAGACAAAGAGAATGCATTAGTCATGGTGTATGTTGATTTAAGTAAATTTTCTCTGTGATATCTTTGTGGACAGCAGGAATATGGGCTGAATGATGAAACAGTGCAAGATTCGTAATTTGAACCCAAACATGCTTTAGGTCAGGTTAAAGAAGATCTCCAGTGTCACATTGAACTGGATCCTTTTCTAGTCAACATTTTTTTTTCTAGTCAACATTTTGATCAATGATATGGATGAAGACATAGACAGTGAGCTGATCAAATTGCAAATGACAGAAAGCTGGGAGAAAGAGCTAATATGTTGGATTGCAGAATCCAGATGTAAAAAATTCTTGGACAGGCTAGAATAACAAGTCAAAACAAACACAGTGACATTAAATAGCAACAGAATAAGTTCTGCTTTGGCAATTAACTGCAAAAGTCTAAGACAGAGAGATCTGACTGGATTGCAATTCTTATGGTTAGACTTCAGAATTGTAGCTGACAACAAACTCAGTAGGAGCCAAAATTATGACATGGTTGCTAAAAAAAAAGCTATCACAATAGTAAGCTACTTTTTTGGTATGCAGATAAAAGGAGGGTTAGCTCCAAGGTACTCTGGACCTTGAGGGACTGCCTACCTATGACTTTCAGAGCATCGTACTCTACTGGTTCTCCTACTGCTCCTATGGCTATTCCTCAGTCTCATTTGAGAACTCTTCTCCTGTCCCTTGAATGTTAGTTCCCCCAGGGTTTCATTTTTGATTCTCTTTTCTTTTCATTCTGTTTTGTCCTAAGGAAAGCTCATCCAATTCTCATAGCTTTGGACATCTCCTATGTGCAAAGGAGTCCCAAATCTGTATGTCTTTTCAACATTTTCATTGTTACTACCCTAGTCCAGGCCTTTGTTATCTCTCACCTAGTCACTGAAGTAGCCTCTTAACTGGTCTTCTTTCTGTGCCAATCTCATTGCCTTTACTCTACCCTCTACACAACCGCTGGAATTGTCTTTTTAAGGCAGAGGCTAGATCCTGTCACTTCTCTCCCTTATAATTCCTAAATAACTAAATCAAAAATCCTTAACCTGGCATTTAAGAGCCCTCGCAATCTGGCCTCTGCCACTTTTTTTGTGATGTCCTTTCTCATTACATTTCTCCAGGAATCCTACATATAGTCACTCAACATCTAGTGAGCACTGGGCACCAAGGCGGTGGTGACTTCTCATTCAGCCACAGCTGATACTTCCCTGACTTCTCTGCCTTCGTGACCTTGCTTATATTCTTCTCTCAGCCTGGATTGATGTCGCTTATCATTTTTATCTGTTGAAATCTAACACATCCTTCAAGCCTTAGCTCCTATGCCACTTCCTCTGTGAAGTTGGCTATGATCTTCCAATGAGATTAATCACTTAGCTCTTGCTTATACTTTATTATGTCATTTAATTCTTCCTGGTTGGTATTAAGGTTTGTTTTGTACATGTCTGTCAATTCTCCTGGACTGTAAACTAAACGTTTAATTGCTATGCTATACTTCTAAGTAAATGACTGTCTGTTAATTAAAGGCAATAGCACTTGTGATGGATTCTGGTAAAGGGGATAGGAGGACAACCTCAGTTAAGGAGTACCCCACCTTACTCTATTTCTGGGACCCAGCATGCTACATAAGAAGTGTGAGTCCTTCCCAGATGCTCTTCTTCTATAACTTATCTGGTTATATCTTTCTTCATAACTTAGCTGGTGGATGAGGGAATGTTCCCGGAGAACGGAATTTGATCAATGCAATACAAGGGCTGCAATAAAGGCAAGCTAATGGGAATTGTCAGCAGTGAGGGGCTGGCTTCCACTCTCTGAGGGATGCCAAAAACCTAATGAGTCTATTTGTAGGGAGGAGAAAAGAAGAAGGACACATTTGTACAGATGAGAGCCTTTCTCCTCCCTAGGATCTTTCTGTCTGCCAAAGGGCCCCTGGAAGGCTAGAGAGTACAGCTCCCCCAGGCTGCTGTGAAGGTGAGACTTTGGGACCAAGATGGGTGAGGAAGTCTGCAATCTCTTTGGCATCAAGGGGAACTTTCCCTTCCCTCAGACTTAGATGCAGTTGCCTCTCCCATCTTCTCCTCAGAAAACTGTGTGGTCATCTCCCCACTTCCAAGCACTCTACTTTACCCTAAGGAATATTTTCCCTTAGCCAACTACCCCATAAAAGGGATCACAAAAAAGTTTATAAAGGGTTATTATTTTTCTTTTTGAGACAGAGTCTCACTGTGTTGCCCGGGTTAGAGTGAGTGCCGTGGCATCAGCCTAGCTCACAGCAACCTCAAACTCCAGGGCTCAAGCGATCCTCCTGCCTCAGCCTCCCGAGTAGCTGGGACTACAGGCATGCGCCACCATGCCCGGCTAATTTTTTCTATATATTTTTAGTTGTCCAGCCAATTCCTTTCTATTTTTAGTAGAGACGGGGCCTCGCTCTTGCTCAGGCTGGTTTTGAACTCCTGAGCTTAAACAATCCGCCCGCCTCGGCCTCCCAGAGAGCTAGGATTACAGGCATGAGCCACCGCGCCCGGCCTATAAAGGGTTATTGATGACTGATGATAACTTATTTGTTCTTCCTGGGACATTTTTCAAGGACAGTGATGGGGAATGAAGAGTGAATGACGGTGACTGGGAATTTCTCCCACAAATGGATATAACTTAGTTGTTTCTTTTGACTCTAAGCTTCAAGAAAGTGAAAATTAACTAAAATCTTACCACTCAGAAAAAAATGACTGTATAGTGGACTTCCCAGGTGTTCTTCTTCTCTAACTTAGCTGGTTATAGAAGTTATCTTTCTCTTTACACAAATGTAAGCACACATATACATAACATATACAATTTTATATAAATGAGATTATAGTTTATATGCTATTAGAATTAATTTCCATAAGAGCAGGGTCATGTTCTTGTTTTTCATTCTCTTCCCAGTGTCTAGAACAGTGTCTGGTACATAGTAGATGCTGAATAAACATATGCCTAATAAATGTATATTCCATTTTGAAATGTTCCTAAAAAAACCTGACCATGTGTCTTTCCATGCTAATATATATTAAGCTCTTAAAAAAATGATCTACATTCAATTTAATAGAATGTAGAATATTTTATTTAACCAGTTCCCTATTGATGGCATTAAAGTTATTTCTAAATTTTCACCTTTACAAGCAATGCTGATGCACAGTTTTATACCTGCAACTTTTCATGGTTCTCTAATTATCTTTTCCTTAGGTTACATTCTTTCAATGGGAATTACTGGGCCAAAGGGTAAGTGTATTTCAACTTTTAATACACTGGTAAACTTCGCTGCAGAAACGATGTGAAGATTTTTTGATTGACAAGGTCTTATATCACACAACTATCTACTTGTAAGGCTAGACCCAGAACCTTAGGGCTCATGTATATAAAGCAACATGCATGGATATGTGTGAATAAGGGCAAAGTTAGGACAAGAAAAAGAAAGTGCATCACTAGAAAAGAAGTCGCAAGGAACTGCTAAAATGATCAGATCATTGGAATTTCTCCTCTAAGTAAATTTAGTCCCACACTCAAAAGTAATTAAGCAAAAATAATAAATAAAAGAATACCACTGCTGGCTCATAAAATTGGAGTAGATAATAGTACTCAGTATTAGTGAGGGTGTAGAAAATACACTATCATACACTGCTTGTGGGAATGAAAATTGGTACAACACTTTTGGAGGGCAATTTGACAATTTTCAAAGCTTTAAAGTTGTTTTTGCCCTTTAACCCAGTAGTCCCACTTATAAGATTTTATCCTAAGGTAACTATCAATGATGTCAACAAAGGTCTCTATATGTGGATTATTTAATAAATGATATTGGGACAGTTATCTATCAATTTGTAAGAAATACATTTAGATCCTCACCTTGTACCATATAAGATGCATAGAATTCAGTATATAAGTGTAAAAGAGTAAATTGTAGATATTATAAGAAAATAGAGGATATGTTCATAACTTCTCTTTAGTTTTCTAAATGTTTATTTTTTATAGCATCCTGTTTTTATTTCATGGTTATAATATCTTAGATCTCTGAGGATAATTAAATATAATTTCTCTTGCTCTGTTTCACTGTTTCATCTGATTTGTTTTGTTTTTTACCATTCATATGGGAGGCTTTCCTATGGGGCAGGGCTTATCAACTGAGGAGCTTCACTGTAAGATGACGAGCGAGAGAGAACCCAACTAGTTTACTGAGGACCCCATAATGACAGTATCCGTAGGTATTTTCTCTGAGAGCAGTTTAATTTCTTCAGAGATGAATCCTTCAATTTACTGCCTGGAAATACATACCTGGCTGCCAGTGTTCTTGGAATCAAGCTATATGGGGTGGGTAGGGATAGGGATGTTATTGTAGATTTTCATTTAATGTCCCTATTTTCAATATGACACCCTTTTGTTACCTTTCACTCTACCTGGGGTATCTGGGTCTGGGACTTTTGTAGATCAATTTTCTTTGAATAAACTTCCAGTCTCCTGCCAGAGTACAGAAAGGGTATTTTCCTGGCTGAGCAGGATGAAGTAAGGGACCTCAGAGTGATCTAACTGCACAACACACACACATGCAGCCAAATCCTCTGTTTTCAGCTTCCTGCCACATCCTTGCCTTCTTTCAGACAGTAGTCATTAGTGATTAGTGATAGACTAGTGATAGTATCTCTAATTCCTGAGCTTTCCAGGCATTCTGCAGCATGAATTGTCTTCCTTCTCATTTCTCATTCCCCTCTGCAGGCACTTGCTCTTCAGCTCTTTCAGCTCTTTCAGCAGACCTCCATCTGCTTCTCATCTTCCAAAAATGTGTTGGCATATTTTGTCTGTTGCTGCCTTCATTCTTATTCTCTTTGTCTTTTGGGTTTCTACTCCTTAAAAATTCATTTCTTCTCATTTTACAGCAGTTCTAGAAGAGATTATGAATAAATATGTATATAATCTACCATATTTAATAGGAAGTACTCCAATTATATTTATTAAAACAAAAAATTTATATACCCCTTGACCTGGAAATCTCACTTATGGGAATATGAGTATTAGAAATAAAAGTACTAGTATGTATAGGTACGTGTATAAGGGTGTTTACTGCAATATTGTTCGTAATAGCAATAACCTGAATGTCCACTCATTGGGAAATAGTTATAAAAATTATGGCATATCTACTACTATGCAGTCATTAAAAGGAATAAGGTATATTGACTTGGAAGGCTATCCATGTTATATTGCTAAGTGAAAGAGAAGGCTATAGTGACCCCATTTTTGTGAAAGAAAATAAACTCATACTATGTTTATATGTTTGTATGTGTGAAGGAGAAAGTGTGGAAAGATTCACTCTAAATTTTTAACAGTGGTCATATTACGGGGGTAGCTTTGGGGGGGAGCGAAAGAATGTATTAATTTTATTTCAGAAACTTTTGTATTATTCAAATTATTTCAATTAACCTGTGTTGCTTTTGTCATTCAAACAACAAAAATAAACATACTTTAAAAAGGTGTAGATCAACACTCATGTGCACATACAGTAGTAACATTCATCAGGTGTCAGGCAGGTGGTGGGGAGGAAGGGATGGGTATATACACACCTAAGGGGTGTGGTGCGCACCGTCTGGGGGATGGACACGCTTAAAACTCTGACTTTGGTGAAGCAAAGGCAATATATGTAACCTAAACATTTGTACCCCTGTAATATGCTGAAATAAAAAAAATAAAAATAAGAAAGGTATAGATACAACAATGTTCACTGCAGAATTATTTATGATAATGAAAAATTGGAAAACAATATAAATGTCTAACAACAAAGACTGGTTAACTACGTTATGAAGTATCCATATGGTGAAATATCATGTGCCGATTATAATGGCATTTTATAACAAATTCTAATGATATGAAAATGACCATGAATAATGCAAAGTAAAAAAAGGAGGATACAAAATAGTATATACATTATGATTCAAATATTGTGATTAAAATATATATGCATACAAAAGACTGGAAGGAAATACTCTATATTGGTTATTTAGCACTGCATTAATAAACTACCACTAAACTTCGTAATGTAAAATAACGACAATCATTTCTTATTCTCTCTCAAGACTCTAGGGGTTGACTGGGTCAGATACATGGTTCTTGCTCAGAGTCTCTCATACAGTTGCAGTCAGACAATGACTGAGGCTGGAGAAATTTTGAAGCCTTCCTCATTCACATATGTCTGGCAGTTGATACTGGCTGCTGGCTAGGAACTCAGCTAGGGCTTTCAGCTGGAACACTTTCATGTGGCCTCTCCATGTGGCCTGGGTTTCCTCATAGCATGACAGCCGGATTCCAAGAACAAGTGTCCCAAGAGCCAGGTGGAAGCAGTATTGGTTTTATGACCTAGCATCAGGAGTTGTGCAGCATCATTTCAACTGCATTCTATCTGTTAGAAGCAAATCACTAAAGCCAGCCCATATTCTAGGGGAGGGGAATTATATTCCACCTCTTTTTTTTTTTATTTCAGGGTATTAAGAGGGTACAAACATTATGGTTACACTTTATGTCTTTGCGTCACTCAAGCGAGGGTTAGAGGCATGCCCTTCCCCCCTACAATGCTCATCGTGTCCTTTAGTTGCGGGTTTACCCCCGCCCCATCCCACTTCTTGATGGAACAAACGTCAAAGAATTTGTGAACTTGTATTAAAACCACCACATATGCCAAAATGTGTACAGTTAGTGGTTAGATTATAAAGATTTAAATTTTATTTTTGGAGGTTTCCCAAATTATCTATAGAAAACATATATGACTTTTAAAATAAGAGAAGAAAAGACAACCAAGTGCCATAGAGTAAATAAGAGCATAGGACAGAGTTAAAAGACCTGAATTTTAGTCCCAGCTCTGTTGCTAACTCACTATGAACCTTGGCAAGTCTCTTCCCCTCTCTGGGCCTCACTTTCCTCATCTGCCACGATTACAGATTTGCATTACATGATCTCAGACGGGTCTCAAAACGCTGGAGTTTTCAGGACTGTTTCCTTTTGTGACACCACTGGCTTTTGGCTCCTCCTTCTCATTTACCTTTGCATTCTCCTCTTCTTCTGTTCACCCTTTATGTTTTTGTGCTTCCCCAGGGCTCCATCTTGAGCCTGGGAACCTTATTTCAATCATTCTCACCATGCTCCCTATTCCTTTTGCCACATCTGCCCTGTAGAGCTACAACCCAGGACAAGTCCAAGTTCCCACCACTTCTCTGCTCAACACTCAGGCTGTTGGAAAGAAAAAAAAATCACGCAACTACATGGTTTGGAACCAATACAAATTTATGTTTCCCATTTTCAGCTAGGCCTTCAACTAAGCTGCACAGCAGCCCTTCTGTATGTCCCTAGGCAGCTAATTCTTGAATTTCTAAGTGGCTATTCCATATTTCACTTTCCTCCTCCTCCTCCTCCTTCTCCTCCTCCTCCTCCTTTCTTTCTTTTCTTTTTTTTTTTTTTAGAGATGAGGTCTCACTGTGCTGCCCAGGTGGGAGTGAAGTGGCTATTCACTGGCGTGATCATATTGCACCGTAGCCTTGAATTCTTGGGTTCAAGCAAACCTCTCGCCATAGCCTCCTAAGTAGCTAAGACAGCTAGGACTATAGGTGCATGTATTGACCCAGCCCCACTTTTCTTCTTAATCCCTTTACTCTCTCTCTTTTCATTCTTGGAAATTCACTTTGTCTCCTATTTGACTGAGAACATGAAGATGTAGGACCTTCCTCGACTTCCTTTTCTACCACCTGTAAACTCAATTTTTATCTGGGCTCATTGTCTCCTCTTTTCCTTCTGTCTCAGTAGAGAAGGTGTAGCCTCTCATGTTCAGCGAGTATCCCTCTACCCAAGCTTTGGATCCCATTCTATCCTGTCTCCTCAGACATTTATGTCATTAACAATCACCACTCCTTCCCCAAACACACATACTTCTGTACAATCTTTTCCTTCCTACTAGCTCTTTTTCCTTCAATTGTTGGATGAAGTATTCTATAGATGTCAATTATACCCAGTTGATTGAGTGCTGTTGAGTTCAACTATGTCCTTAAGTATTTTCCGTGTGCTGGATCTGTCCATTTCTGAAAGAGGGGTATTGAAGTCTCCAACTGTAATAATGTATTCATCTATTTCTTCAGGCAATTCTGTCAGTTTTTGTTTTATGTATGCTGACACTCTGCTGTTAGGTGCATACACATTAAGGATTAAGTCTTCTTGGACAAATGACCTCTTTATAATTCTGTAATGCCCCTCTTTATCCCTGATGATTTTCCTTGCTCTGAAGTCTCTTCTGTCTGAAATTAATATAGTTACTCCAGATTTTTTTTGATTAGTATTACCATGGTATATCTTGCTCTATCCCTTTATTTAATTTTTAAAATGGATACATAATAATTCTACATATTTATGGGGTACATGTGATATTTTGATACATGCATGCAATGTGTAATGATCAAATCAGGATAGTCAGGGTATCTATCACTCCAAAAATTTGTTATTTCTTTGTGCTGGGAATATTTCAAATCTTCTCTTCTAGCTATTTTGAAAAATATGATAAATTATTATTAACTATAGTTACCCTACTGTGCTATTGAACACTACAACTTATTCCTTTTATCTAAGTGTATGTTTGTACCTATTAAACAACCTCTCTTCATCCCCCCCACCCTTCCCAGCCTCTGGTCGCCATCATTGTATTCCCTACCTCCATGAGATCAACTTTTTTAGTTGCCACAAATGAATGAGAACATGTGATATTTGTCTTTCTGTGCCTGGCTTATTTCACTTAACATAATGATCTTCAGTTCCATCCATGTTGCTGCAAATGACATGAATTTATTCTTTTTTGTGGCCAAATAGTATTCCACTGTGTATATGTATCACGTTTTCTTTATTTATTCATTCATTGATGGACAATTAAGTTGATTTCATATCTTGGCTATTGTGAACAGTGCTGCAACAAACATGGGGGTGCAGGTATCCCTTTGATATACTGATTTCCTTTCCTTTGGATAAATATCCAGTAGTGATATTGCTGGATTGTATGGCAGTTTGTTTTTTAATTTTCTGAGAAATCTCCATACTGTTTTCCTTAATAATGGCTGTACTGATTTACATTTCCACCAACAATGTATGAGTTCCCTTTTCTACGAATTCTTACCAGCATTTGTTATTTTTGTCTTTTTGATAATAGCCATTCTAACTATAATATGTAATCCATTGATATCTCATTTTGACTTTGACTTGCATTTCCATGATGATTAGTGATGTTGACCATTTTTCATATATTTCTTAGCCATTTTATGTCTTCTTTTGAGAAATGTCTATTCAGATCCTTTGCCCACTTTTTAATGGGATTAATTGTTGTTGTTTTTTTTTTTTGCTGTTGAGATATTTCAGTTCCTGTATATTCTGGATATTAGTCCCTTGATGGACGAATAGTTTGCAAATATTTTCTTCCATTGAGGAGGTTGTCTCTTCACTTGTTGATTGTTTCCTTGGCAATCAGAAGCTTTATAATTTAATATAATCTCATTTGTCTATTTTTGTTTTTGTAGTCTGTGCTTTGGGAGTCTTAGCCATAAAATTTTTGCCTAGATCAATGTCCTGAAGAATTTTCCCTATGTTTTCTTCTAGTAGTTTTATAGTTTTAGGTCTTATGTTTAAGTCTCTAATCCATTTTGAATTGATTTTTGTCTATGGTGACAGATAGGGGTCTAGTTTAATTTTTCTACATATGGATATCCAGTTTTCCCAGAACCATTTATTGAAGAGGGTATCCTTTCCCCGATGTATGTTCTTTGTACCTTTGTTGAAAATCAGTTGGCTGTAAATATGTGAATTTGTTTCTGGGTTCTCTATGCTGTCTTATTGGTCTATGTGTCTGTTTTTATACCAATACCATGCTATTTTAATTAATATAGCTTTGCAATATATTTTGAAGTCAGGTAATATGATGCTTCCAGCTTTGTTCTTTTTGCTCAGTATTGCTTTGGCTATTCAGGGTCTTTCATGGTTCCATGTGAATTTTAGGATTGTTTATTCTGTTTCCATGAAGAATGTCATTGGTATGTTGATAGGATTGCATTGACTCTGTAGATTGCTTTGGATAGTATGGACATTTTAACAATATTAATTCTTATCCATGAGCATGGGATGTCTTTCTATTTGTTTGTGTCCTCTTCAATTTTTTCATTGGTGTTTTGTAGTTTTCTTTGTAGAGGTCTTTCACCTCTTTGGTTAAATTTATTCTTAGGTATTTTATTTCATTTTTTGTAGCTATTGGGATTACTTTTTATTTCTTTTTCAGCTAGTTCATTATTGGTATATAGAAATGCTACTGATTTTTGTATATTGATTTTGTATCTTGTAACTTTACTGAATTTGTTTATCAGTTCTAATTGGTTTTTTTTGGTGGAGTCTTTAGGTTTTCCTATGTGTAAGATTTATATCATCTGACCTTTCAACTGGTAATGATTATTGTGTTAGTCAGTTCAGGCTTCTATAACAAAGTACCATTGGGGGTTTTGAGTAGAGGAATATGTGATCTGACTTCTATTTTTAAAAACATGACTCTGAGATTCAATGCTGTGTAATATCTCATTGTGTGAAGAAAACAATTTATTTATCCACTCTCTTGTCAGTGAGCTCTCAGGCTGTCCCAGCTCTTTGCAAAAATAAACCACACTGTTAAGAATGCTATCATACATGTCTCCTGGTGCCTACATGCAAGCATTTCTGTTGGGTGGATAGGAGAGGAGAGGAATTGCTGGGTTGTACAACATCATCTTGTTATCATCATAAAGAAATGCCAAGTTGTTTTCCGTAATGGTTGCACCTATTTACACTTCTACTAGCCACATACAAGAGAGCCTATTGGTGTATCTAAATAAAGCCTCTTCCAACAACAACAACAACAGATTATGTCATCTGCAAAGAGGGATGATTTGACTTCCTCTTTTCCAATTTGGATGCCTTTTATTTGTTTCTCTTGCCCGTCTCTTGCTCTGTCTAGGACTTCTAGTACTCTGTTGAATAAAAGTGGTGAGAGTGGGCATCCTTGTCATGTTCCAGTTCTTAGAGGAAAGGCTTTCAGCTTTTCCTCATTCATTATGATGTTAGCTGTCGGTTTGTCATATATAGCCTTTATTATGTTGAGGTATATTCCTTCCGTTCCCAGTTTGTTGAGAATGATTATCATGAAAGGATGTTGAATTTTATCAAATGCTTTTTCTGCAATTATTGAGATGATCATATGGTTCTCGTTTTTCATTCTGTTGATATGATATATTACATTTATTGATTTGCATATGTTGAAGCATCCTTGCATCCCTGGGATAAATCCCAGTTTATCATTGTGTATTGTTTTTTGATCTGCTGTTGGATTTGGTTTGCTAGCATTTTGTTGAGGATTTTTACATCTATGCTAATCAGGGACATTGGCCTGTAGTATTCTTTTTTTTTGTTATGTCCTTGTCTAGTTTTGGTATCAGAGTAATGCTGACCTTGTAGAGTGAGTTAGAAAAAATTTCTTTCTCTTCAATTTTTTGGAATAGGTAGAGAAGAATTGATGTTAGTTCTTTATAAGTTTGGTGCAATGCAGCAGTAAAGCCATCCAGTCCTCAGCTTTTGTTTTTTGGGACTCTTTTTATTAATATTACTGATTCAATCTTATTACTTACTATTGGTCTGTTCAGGTTTTCTGTTTCTTCCTGGTTTGATCTTGGTTGGTTCTATGTATCCAGAAATTTATCCATTCATCTAGGTTTTCCAATTTGTTAGCATATAGCTGTTCATAATAGTCTCTAGTGATTATTTTTATTTCTGTGGTATTGGTTGTATGTCTCCTTTTTTCATTTCTGATTTTATTTATTTGGCTCTTCTCTCTTTTCTTCTTGGTTAATCTATTTGGTAGTTTGTCAATTTTGTTCATCTTTTCAAAAAAGCAACTTTTTGTTTCATTGATCCTTTGTAATTTTTTTAGCCTGAATTTCATTTAGTTATGCTGTGATCTTTATTCTTTCTTTCTTTCTACTAATTTTGTTCTTGCTTTTCTAGTTCCTTGAGGTGCATCTTTATGTTGTTTACTGAAATCTTTCTACTATTTTGATGTAGAGATTTATTGCTTATAAACTACCCTCTTAGCACTGCTTTTGCTGTATTCCACAGGTTTTGGCATGATATGTTTCCATTTTCCTTTGTTTCAAAAATTTTTTTGATTTCCTTCTTAATTTCTTCGTTGAGCCAATGGTTGTTCAAGAACCATGTTGTTTAATTTCCATGTGTTTGTACAGTTTCAAAAAGTCCTCTTTCAGTTGATTTCCAGTTTTAGTCCATTGTGGTCTGAGAAGACACTTGATATGATTTCAGTTTTTAAAAATTTGTGGAGATTTGTTTTGTGTCCTAACATATGGTCTATCCTGGTTCTATATATGGTTCCATGTGTTGATGAGAAGAATGTGTATTTTGTAGCTGTATAATGAAATGTTCTGTAGATATCCATTAGGTCCATTTAGTCTATAGTGCAGATTAGGTCCAGTGTTTCTTTGTTGAGTTTCTGTCTACATAATGTGTCCAGTGCTCAAAGTGGGGTGTTGACGTCCCCTACTATTATTTTATTGGGGTCTATTTCTCTCTTTAGCTCTAATAATATTTGCTTTATATATCTGAGTGCTCTGGTGTTGGGTGTATATATATATTTACAACTTTTGTTTCTTCTGCTAAATTGATCCCTTTATCATTATGTAATAACCTTTTTTTTCTCCTTTTGTTCATTGACTTAAAGTCTATTTTGTCTGATATAAGTATAGCTAATCCTGCATGCTTTTGGTTTCTGTTTGCATGGAATATTTTTTTCCATGCCTTAACTTTCAGTCTATGGGTATCTGTCTTTATAGGTGAATTGAGTTTCTCATAGACAGCATGCAACTGAGCCTTATTTTTTTTAATCCAGTCAGCCAGTCTATATCATTTAAAGTTCCAAGAGCTAACAAGGTCAAGCACGCTCAGAGTAGCATGGGCGTACAAGTTTATATCATTTAATTGGGGAATGTAAACCATTTACACTCAAGATTGTTATTGATAGGTGAGGTCTTACTCCTGTCATTTAGTTAATTGTTTTCTGATTTTTAAATTTCTTCCTTTGTTCCTTCTTATCATTTATCTTTATGACTTGGTGGTTCTTTTTGTGATAAAATTTGACTTGTATTTCTTATTTGTGTATCTGATCTACCAGTGAGTTTTATACTTTTACATGTTTTTATTATGGTAGATATCATCCTTTCACTTCCATGTGTAGGACTTCCTTAAGCATTTCTTGTAGGGCTGGTCTAGTGGTAATGAATTCCCTCAGTTTTTCGCTTATCTGGGAAAGACTTTATTTTTCCTTCATTTTTGAAGGGTAGATTTACTGAGTATAGTATTCTTGGCTGGCAGTTTTTTTTTTCTTTCAGCACATTAAATATATCATACCATTATCTTCTGGCCCATAAGATTTCTGCTGAGAAATCCACTGTTAGTCTGATGGTGCATCCCCCATGTATGACATGATACTTTTCTTTTGCTCTTTTTAGAAATCTCTGAGTATCGCCTCCTTCTGTAGGAAGAAACTCTTCCTTGACCTCCTAATTTGACTTTTTTCTCTTCTTTTTGAATTTTTTATTGTGGTAGAATATACATAACATAAAATTTGCTATTTAAACATATTTAAGT
This sequence comes from Propithecus coquereli, assembly GCF_000956105.1. Classification (NCBI taxonomy): domain Eukaryota; kingdom Metazoa; phylum Chordata; class Mammalia; order Primates; family Indriidae; genus Propithecus; species Propithecus coquereli. The sequence continues at coordinate 3,715,186 of NW_012154840.1, forward strand.
GTACAATTCAGTGGCATTAATTACATTCACAAAATTGTACAACCATCACCACTCTCCATTTCCAAAACTTTTTTCATTACCCCCAAAAGAAACTCTGTAATTATTAAATAACAATTCCCCATTCTCCCCTCACCTCAGATTGGTAACCTCTGATTTATTTTCTGACTCTATGAATTTGCCTACTCTAGATATTTCATATAAGTGTAATCATACAATATTTGTCCTTTTCTGTCTGGATTTTTTTCACTTAGCATAATGTTTTCAAGATTCATCCATGTTATAGCATGTTATCAGAACTCCATTCCTTTTTATGGCCGAATAATATTCCATTGTTATATACCGCATTTTGTTTATCCATTCATCTGTTGATGGACACTTGGGTTGTTTCTACCTTTTGCCTGTAGTGAATAATGCAGCAATGAGCATTGGTGTACAAGTATCTGTTTGAGTCCTGGGTTTCTAATTCTTTTGAGTATATACTTAGAAGTGGCATTAAGTGGTCATGTGGTAATTCTATATTTAACTTTTTGAGGAATATCCAAATTTTTTTCCACGGCAGCTGTACCATTTTACTTTCCCACCACCAATGCATGAGAGCTCCAATTTCTCCACTTCCTCACCAATACTTGTTATTTTCTTATTTATTTATTTATTTATATTATAGCCATCTTAGTAGGTGTGAAATGATATTTCATTTTTGTTTTGATTTACATTTCTTTAATGACTAATGATGTTGAGGATCTTTTCATGTGCTCATTGGTCATTTGTATATCTGCTTTGGAGAATGTGTATTCAAGTACTTTGCCCATTTTAAAATTGGGTTGTCTTTTAGTTGTAGAGTTGTAGAAGTTCTTTTAAAATTCTGTATACTAAGCACTTATCAGGTAAATGATTTGCAGCTATTTTCTCCAATTCTGTAAGTTGTCTTTTCACTTTCTTGATAATGCCCTTTGATGCACAAAGGTTTTAATCTTTTGAAAAACAGTTTTTAATTTTGAAGAAGTCCAATTTATTTATTGTTTATTTTGTTGCTTGTGCTTTTGGTGTTATATCTAAGAATTTATTGCCAATTCCAAGGTCATGATGATTTACCCCCACAATTTCTTCTAAGCATTTTTAAAATGATTTTATCTTATATATTTGGTTTGTTGATTCATTTTGAGTTGATTTTTATATCTGGTGTGAGGTGGAGGTCCAACTTCATTCTTTGTATGTGGAAATCCAGTTTTGCCAGCACCATTTTCTTTCCCTATTGGATGGACTAGGCACCATTGTTGATAATTGGCCATACATGTATGGATCTATTTCTGGACTCTTGATTTTATTGCATTGTTCTATATATCTTTCTTTATGTCATTACCATACCATTTTGATTACTATAATTTGCAGTAAGTTTTGAAATTGGGAAGTGTGAATACTCCTACTTTGTTATTCTTTTTTTTTTTATTTCAGCATATTATGGGGTACAGATGTTTAGGTTACGTGTGTTGCCCTTGGTTATTCTTTTTTAAGAGTATTTTGGTTACTTGGGGGCCCCTTGCACTTCCATATAAATTTGAGGATTGGCCTTTCCATTTGTGTAAAAAAGGCAGTTGGAATGTTTATTGGCTTGTATACAATCTGTAGATGAATTTGGGTAGTATTGACATCTTAACAATATTAAGTCTAATGACCCATAGACACGGAATGTGTTTCTATTTAGTTGGTCTTCTTTACGTTTAGCAATATTTTACAATTTTCAGTGTACAAGTCATTCATCTTCTTCCTTAAATTTATTCCTAGGTATTTTATTCTTTTTGATTCTCTTGTAAATGGAATTGCTTTCTTAAGTTCTTTTCAGATTGTGCATAACAGGTGTTTAGAAACACAACTGATTTTTGTGTCTTGCTCTTGTACCTTGCAATTTGCTGAATTTATTTATTAATTTTAGTAGATTTCTCATAAATTCTTTGGAATTTTCTATATATAGGGTCATATCATCTGTAAATAAAGATAGTTTTACTTCTTCCTTCCCAATTTGGATGCTTTTATTTCTTTTTCTTGTCTAATTACTCTGACTAGAACTTCCAGTACAATGTTTAATAGCAGAGGTAGGCATTCTTGTCTTTTTTCCTTATCTTAGGAGGAAAGACTTCAGGTTTTTTTCCCACTGAGTATGTTAGCTGTTGAGGAAGTTTCCTTCTATTCCTAGTTTATTGAGTGTTTTTATCAGGAAAATATCAATTGAGATAATCATGTGGTTTTTTTTCTTCTTTATTATATTAATTCGGTAAATTACATTGGTTGATTTTCTTATGTTGCAAGTTCACACTTGCACTCTGGCTTCATGTTCCTGGCCCCAGAATGAATAAAACTCATCTCAAAAACTAGCCCCTATTTCCTCAGTCTCCCTGTACCTATGAGATAGGGAGGTAAAAGCTACCAGGCATGGAAGCAGAGAGGAGAGAGAAATAGAACTTGTGTACCTTTTGTCTTGTCTCAGCAATGTCCTTTCTGCTGGCAACTGCTACCCACTAATGCTTTGGGATACCTAGATAATAGAACTGGAGAGCTATAGACCCAATGGCCATGGTGGCTGTGGCAAGTGCCAACAGGCCTGGAGGAAGGCAAGGCCATCCTGACTCAAGAATTTGGAGAGTTCAGGGAAGGGGAGAATCACAGGGAAGCTCTTTGAGAACATGAACAAGACTTTGGCATCTTCCATGCTATCAGTTCTCTACTTTTACCTCCCAGAGGCCTCTAGAGCCAGTACCCTTCTTTTCCCTCATTCCTTTAATCTCTTTGCTTCTTTCTTTCGTACTTTGATTATCTTTCTTATGATCTGCCAGTGCCTCTCCCACTGTTGTCCTCTCTATTCCTTCCCTTTGGTAGAACCAGAAAATCTCAGGACAAGAATGTCATAAAGTACTTTGGTCCACCATCTCCATTTGATGCCATAATCTCCTCTGGAAACCATGCCTGTCAAAGAATCATCTAGAAGGTGCTTGAAGACCTCCTATGATGGTGAACTCAGTGCAATTCCTTCCGATCTTAACTGGAGCTGTAATCCATCCTCTGTAACTTCTATGCTTTAGTTCTACTACTTGGGGCTGCACAGCATAATTTTTTGTTTGTAGAAATTTATTTTTCTTTTGATTATATTTTGTTTCTTAGATATGGCTACCCTGTATAGCCTGTTAAGATCTTTTTGAATCCTGATTCTACTTCTTTCATCTTTCTTCCTCCCCTTTCTCTTTCTTTTCCTCCTTTCCCTTTCTTTTCTTTAGACCAGGCAATCTCAGTTAGAAAGACACCTAAGAGCTGTATCAGCTTATGGGGAGGATTCAATGGGATTATTAGGGAAACTTTCTGGGAGAAGGAGAGACTTGAGCTACCCCATGCAGAAACATTTATTAGAAAAAGGGAAGCTATTCCAGGCAAGGGGAACAACTTGAGTATCCACTGATATGGCAATGAAGAGGTCATGGGTGATCTAAGGGAGAAAAATTCTACTTGAGTATCTGAAGCAGAAGCCATTTTCAAACAAACAAACAAACAAACAAACAACTAAACATTTAATATAATTCTTGCTTGTTTTATTCCCAGGCTCTGTGCTAGGTGTCGGGGATTCAGAAGATGAATGAGACAGCCTAAGCCCTTAAAGAGTCTAGTTCATAGAGACAAAGAAGCAAACAAATAGTTAGAAGTCAGGGTTATTGTAGAGCTCTAAACAAAGTGCTACGGATTTGTAGAGGACAAAATGATTAAATTCTACCTTGGGGGGGAGGGAGATTCTGATTTTATGGAGGGCCCATGTGTCAGGGACCATGCCAACCACTTCAAGTGTATTATCTTACTTCTCATAACAAATTTGTGAAGTAGATATTATATCCCCATTTTTTTGTTGTCCCAGGTTTATTAAAATATTACACCACAGCAGAAAGATTCAAATGGCTCCGTGTGGTGTTTTGAAATTCATCCCAACTGATGACCTGCAGGTTGGACAGACTGCCAAAGTCCAAAAGTTTCAGTATTTCCTTAGTGTCAGGATCTACTTCAATGATCTCCTGATCCAGGGTTGAGATCTCTGGGACACAGTTGTCTCTCCTTTCTCTTCCTCCTGCAGCTTGATGGAGATACCTCTCACTGGGCCTCTCTGAATCCACTTCATCAGATGTGTGTCATAGCCTGCTATTTTGTTGCAGAGCTTTTTGCTGGGAATAATGGCGATCTTTTTGCACATATGCTTGTTCCTGTGGAAATCATTGCCCAGATGCATATAGTTCTTCTTGATGATGACCCGGGCTGCCTTCTTAATGGTTTTGGTGTGAATGCAGCCCATGTTGGAGGATCCTTGGTAAAAGAGCCATTATCCCCATTTTAAAGATGAGAAAACTGAGGTTCATGGTAGTTAATAACTTACTCAAGGTCACATAGGTAGGAAGTGGTGTAAGGATCTGTATCCTGATCTGTTGGATGTATAGCCCATGCTTTTTCAATTACACTATGTTCCTCAATTAGAGGTGATAGTTGAGCTCAGTTATGAAGGGTGAGTTTATGAGGAAAAGTGAGCAAAGAGTATTCCAAGAAACTGGAGCAGAATGTGCAAAGAAACAGAGGTGGTGGTGAGAGTGGTTTTGTGTGGTTAGAATGAGGAATGTTTGGAAAGGAGTGGATGAAAATGAGATTGTAGAGGGAAACAAGATCCAGAGCATGCAAGGCCTTGTAACTCTTTAAAAGAGTTTCTATTTTTAGAGAGCTATTAAAAGGTTTTAAGCAGGACTATGGCCTGCCTGACCTATATTGAAAAAAATCTTTCTGGTTGATTTGTGGAGGATGGTTTGAAGGCAGGCAAGAGCAGAGACAGGGAGATCAGTTAGGAGGCTGTGGCAGAGATTCAGTGGAGGGTGATGGTGGTTTGAATGAGATTGTAACAGTGGAGGTGGTGAGAATTTGTTGGATTATGTATACATTTTGAATATTGAATGGACGGGACTAATGACAAGTTGGATGTGAATAATGAGGGAGAGCGATTCCATTTGGTGAGTGAATCCTTGGTGAGGAAATGAAAGTAGTAGGTGCCAATTGCTGACTGATTGGAGAAGTCTGCAAGTGAAAGGAATAAAGAGAGGCCGGGGCATTCGAGTGGAGGTGGAGGATTTTTCAGGATAGGCAAGATTTCAGTGTAGAAGAAGCCAATGGAAGTAGATGTTGGGAGATACAAAAGATGGAATAATTAATGGATCAAGGGCCTAGAGAACATGGGAAGGGATACGATCTAGGACCCAAGTGTAAGGTTCAACTTTTAAGGCAAGCACATCTTCCTCTAACACTGCAGAAAAAGAATGAACATAGGATGAATGTAGAGATAAATAAATAAATAAATATATATAAAATACATAAAACAATGTATGTTATATAATATAAAACTATATATTATATAATATATAGTATATTGAGCATCTACTATATATATTTTTTTATTTTACAAACATTTCAAACTTATAGAAGTGTTACAATAGTATACCTTTCATTTATATCCACTAATTGTTAACATACCATTGTATTAACACTTGCTCTGTTCTTATTACATTATCCTTTTTATTTTGTATTATTGTGGAAACTTTTGAGAGTTAACTGCAGATTGTTTGATGCTTTACTCCTAAATACTTTAGTGTGTATCTCCTAAGGATAAGGGCATTTCCTTATATCACCACAGTACAGTTTTCTTTCCTTTTCAAAAAGTTTTATTGTATATGTTTAAGGTATACCACAAATTTTTGATATACATATACATAGTTAAATGATTTCTACAGTCTAATCAATTGCCATATCTATCATTTCATGATTATCATTTTTTTGTGCTAAGAGCACCTAAAATCTACTCTCCTAGCAAATTTCCAGTATATAATATAATATTATTAACTATAATCTTCATGCTGCACATGAGATCCCTAGATTTATTTATCCTACATAACTGCAACTTTGCATTCTTTGACCAATATCTCCCCATACCCTCTGGTAACTGCTGTTCTATTCTCTGTTTCTATGTATTCAACTTTTTTGTTTGTTTTGGATTCCACATATAAGATAAATCATTCAGTATTTTTCTTTCTGTCACTGGCTTATTTCACTTAGCATAATGTCCTCCAGGTTTATCCATGTTGTGGCAAATGGCAGAATCTTTTTTCTTTTTAAAGGCTGAATAATATTCCGTTGTGCATATATATCACAATTGTTTTATCTACTTATCTGTTGATGGACATAGGCTGTTTCCATATCTTGGCTATTATGAATAATGCTGCAATGAACATAGGAGTGCAGATATCTCTATGAGGTGCTTATTTTATTTCCTTTGGGTATATACCCAGAAGAGAAATTGTCAGGTCATATGGAAGTTCTATTTTTAATTTTTTAAGGAACTTCAATACTGTTTTCTATAATGGATGTACTAATTTACATTTCCACCAACAGCATACAAGGGTTCCCTTTTCTCCATATCTTCACTAACATTTATTATTTCTTGTCTTTTTGATAATAGCCATCCTAGTATGTGTGAGGTGTGGTTTTGATTTGCATTTCTCTGATGATTAGTGATGTTAAACACATTTTCATATACCTGTTGGCAATTTTTATGTCTTCTTTGGATAAATGTCTATTCGAGTCCTTTGATAATTTTTATTTATTTATTTATTTATGGGGGTATAAACATTTTGGTTACAATGTTATGACTTTGCCTCACCCAAGCCAGGATTGGAGGCGTGCCCTTTCCCCCCTACAATGCTCACTGCGTCCATTAGCTGTGAGTTAACCCACCCCCATCCCCTCAATCCCCAATGAATATTACTACTGTGTGAGCACCTTAGTGTTGATCAGTTAGTGCCAATTTGATGGCGAGTACATGTGGTACTTATTCTTCCATTCTTGTGATACCTCACTTCGGAAGATGGGCTCAAGCTCTATCCAGGAAAATATAGGATGTGCTAGATCACCATCGTTTTTTGTAATTGAGTAGTATTCCATTGTATATATATACCATATTTTATTAATCCACTCATGGATTGATGGGCACTTAGGTTGTCACAATTCACTTTGCTCATTTTTAAATTGCGCTATTTATTTATTTGCTATTGAGTTGTGTGGGTTCCTTATATATCTTGGATATTAACCCCTTAACAGGTACATGGTTTGCAAATATTGTTTCCCATTCCACGGGCTATCTTTTCATTTTGTTGATTATTTCATTTGCTGTGTAGAAGATTTTTTACTTTGATATCATCCCACCTGTTTATTTTTGCTTTTGTTGCCTGAGATTTTATTGTGATATCCAAAAATTTACCACCAAGACCAATGTCAAGGCCTTTTCTCCCTGTGTTATCTTCTAGGAGCTTTACAGTTTCAGGTCTTACGTTTAGGTTTTTAACCCATTTTGAGTTGAGTTTTGTGTATGGTGTAATACAAGGGTCCAATTTCATTCTTTGACATGTGGATATCCAGTTTTCTCAGCACCATCTACTGAAGAGATTATCCTTTCCATATTGTATCTTCTTGGTGCCCTCATTAAAAATTAGTGACCATTTGTGCATGAGTTTATTTATGGGCTCTCTATTCTGGTCCATTGGTCTATGTGTCTGTTTTTATGCCAGTACCAAACTATTTTGATTACTATAGCTTTGTAATATAATTTGAAATCAGGAAGTGTGATGCCTCCAACTTTTGTTCTTTCTCAGGATTGCTTGGCTATTCATTGTCTTTTGTAGTTCCATATGAATTTTAAATTTGCTTTTTCCATTTTACCACAGTGTAATTTTCAAATTCAGGTTACTTAGTATTGATAGAATACTTTTATTTAATTTACAGTCCATATCCAAATTTTGCCAATTGTCTCAATAATGTTCTTTGTGGCAATCCCCGTCCCCCAATCCAAAATCCAATCCAGGATCATATATTTCACCTTCAGTCTCCCTCTAGTTTAGAATAGGTCCTTAGCCTTTCTTTGTCTTTCATACATTGCCATTTTTGAAGTGTTCAGGCCAACTGTTTTGTAGAATAGTCCCTCAATTTGAGTTTGTCAGGTATTTTCTGGTATTTGGTATTAGATTGAAGTTTTGCAATTTTGGCAGAAACACCACAGAAGTCATGCTGTATTCTTCTCAGTATATCATATCAGAAGCTTCATGATATTGGCTTTGAGAAGAGTGATAGAGTTGGGAAAAATCACTATTTTTCAACCATCATAGTTGATTTAGGTAAGAATTATCCATAGATGCTAAAAGTAATGGGTAAAGTTTTGTTGGGAAATAGGGTATTTACATATGCTCAAAGAATCTCACCACAGATTACTTATTATTACAAAGGAAAAAATATAAACTTTACAGTGGAAAACCTGGTGCATAGTCCATATAAGCCAAGAGACAGACTTAAATTTTTTTTATTTTTTTGATACATTATATTTATACATACTTATGGGGTACATGTGATATTTAGTTACATGCATAGAATGTGTGATGATCAAATCAGGGTATTTAGGGTATCCTTCACCTGAGTATTTATCATTTCTATGTATTGAGTACATTTCTTTCAAGTCTTTCTTCAAGCTATTTTGAAAACTACATCACATTATTTTTAACTATCGTCAGCCTACTCTGCCATCAAACATTAGAATTCCTTCTATCTAATTATATGTTTGTACCCATTGACCAGCCTCTCTTTATATTCTATCCCCAACATCCCACCCAGCTTCTGGTATCATCATTCTACTTTTTACCTCCATGTGATCAACTTTTTGAGCTCCCACATATGAGTGAGAACATGTGATATTTGTCTTTCTGTGCCTGGCTTATTTCATTTGAGACAGATATTTTTGAGACAGAAACATGGGTATCATAAGGATACCTTCTTTAAATTCCTGATGGTTGGTATCTCTGAATTCTTATGCCAACTTCCATGAATGATTTCATGGGTGGTAGTGGTGGTAGTTTAGGAAAGGGTGGATTGGGAGGAATTCCTTGGTTACAAGTGTGTCTATTCACCTTACCCAGAGGGTAGCAGGTCTGGATCTGGAACCAGAGCCATTTGAAAAGTCCTGGCCCCTTAGGCTCTTTACCCTTAATTGCCATACATTCTCTGGAACTGGAAGGGGAGTCGGTCCCAAATGGTGTGCAGATAGGGAGGAGTGATGGAGCCAGTATAGTTTTCACTTTCTCCAAACTGGCTGCATTTCCTTGCCTTTGAAGCTGGGTGGGAGGAGTTTGGCTGGGGATGGAAGACATGGAGGCTCCTTTTTCTTTGTAGTGGCTCTTTCTGCATGTAGAGGATGACTCAAAAAGATGATGAAAACCTGGAGGTGGGGGTGGGGAAGGCTCCTAAACAAAGCCTGTTTTCCCTGTTATCAGGCATTTTCCCTTGCCACTTTATGGGATTGTGCTGTCTTCCTCTACATTCACTTTCATCTTTTCATCCTCCCTCCCATTTCTTTCTAATCCCTTTTCACACATCAAGCCAGGAGCTGCAGTCTCTAATTAGCCAAGGCAACAGGTAAGAACTTACTGACTTTGTTTGGCTGGTTAACCCTTCCTCTGAGTCTTTCAGCAGTACCAGAGAAACTGAGTTGTATCAGGCGGCCTCTGAGGGAAGTCTCCAAGGCCCTTTCAAATTCTCTTCTGGTCTGTGGAAGTCAGGATGGCAGCTCCAAAGGTGCCTGCAGTACAGTCTGCAACTGCTTCAGTGACCTGTTTCACTGGAGCTGGATAGTGGGGAATCATATTAGCAGCCTGGGAAGATGGGAGCATGTATGTTACTATGGGTGCAGAGTAAAAATGTCTGGAGTTTGAGGTCTTTTATTTGGAAGAGAAGGGGAATTGATGTTTGCATTGGGATACTACTTGAAGGAAAAATCTGAGGTGGTCAGGCAATGAAATGCCTTGAGAAATCATAAGTTTTTTCTTGAGGTCCTGGGGACCTGTCATGATGTTTTGGGTCTCCTCATCTGACCATCAAGTTAGTGCCCAAAGTTAACTTTCACAAATATAATGCTTCTGAGGTTCATTTTTGACTGTAATACCTGGCAAAGTTAAAACTTCCTTTTTGCCTCTCTGGACTTCCTTTCTCAGGGTCTGATCTTGTCAAAGGCCCTGTTTTCCTCAAAAAAGAGAAAGTAGGTGACATAGATAAAAGATGGAGAAAACAATCAACTCTTCTACATAAGAGATAGTGGACAAGGGGTCAAATTGGTAGATATGCTGAGGTCAGACATGCCCCTAAGAACCTATATTTCACATTAAAATCTTAGCTGAATATTTGACTGCATTTTAGACAATTTGCACAACAACAGTGATTGATTGAACTGACAGTGATCTGTAATTGATAGTTGGCTACTAAGCCTAGGAGAGACAATAAGAAGTGACATAACATTTTGGTCTTTGGGGATTTATGACCTAAAGTCTCCAGAAAGGGAGTTGGAATAAAATTCATTGCTGCACAGAGCAGGTTTTGGCTGAATAGGCAAAAGGGTAAGCAAAAGAGGAAGGCTATCAGAGTGAGCTTTTCATTGGTAGCAAACGGGGAAGGGTCCTTCATCATTTACCTCTCTCAAAGGTAAACATCTGACAGTTCAAGAAGAAAATAGAGAATCAGAGTGATAAAATATCTATTAATAAAATCGATTAGTTATCAGAAATTTTTCCACACAAAAAAATTACAGGTCCAGATATCATCTCTGGTGAATTCTTCCACATATTGAGGAAGAATCAATACCAATCATTTAGAAACTCAGACAGTAGAAAAAGAGGGAATATGTTCCAATTCATTCTGTGAGGCTAAGATAGTTTTAATAATTAATCTTAATTATTCACATTTTCTTTATCAAGTCATTCATCAATGGACATCTAAGATTACTCCTCGGCTGTTGTGAATAATGCTGCAATGAACATGGGAGTGCAGATACCTCTTTGAGATACTGATTTTGTTTCCTTTGGATATATACCCAGAAGTGTGATTGCTGGCTCACACAGTAGTTCTATTTTTAATTTTTTGAAAAACCTTCATACTGTTCTCAATAATAGCTGCACCAATTTACATTCTCACCAACAGTGTGCAAGGCTTCCCTTTCCTCCACACCCTTGACAGCACTTGTTAACCCTTGTTTTTGTTTGTTTGTTTGTTTTATGTGACAGGGTTTTACTCTGTTGTCTGGGCTAGAGTGCAGTGGCATCATCATAGCTCATTGCAACCTCAAACTCCTGGGCTCAAGCGATCCTCCTGCCTCAGCCTCCTGAGTAGCTGGGACTACAGGTATGTGCCACTCGCCCACCTACGTCGTTTGTATTTTTTGTAGAGACGGGGTCTCTCTATGTTGCTCAGGCTGGTCTTGAACTCCTGAGCTCAAGGGATCCTCCTGCCTCAGCCTCCCAAAGTGCTAGGACTACAAGTGTGAGCCACTGCATTTGGCCAACCCTTGTCTTTTTGATAATATCTGTCCCAATTGGTGTAAGGCGATATCTCATTGTGGTTTTGATTTGCATTTCTTTGATGGTTAGTGAGCATCTGTTCATGTATCTGTTGACCATTTGTATAGCTTCTTTGGAAAAATGTCTATTCAGGTCCTTTGTCCATTAACAAAATTCAGATTATTATTATTATTTTGTGCTATTGAGTTACACAAATTCCTGATATATTTTGGATATTAACCCCTTAACAGAAATATGGTTCACAAATATTTTCTCCTATTCCGTAGGTTGCCTTTTCATTTTGTTGCTTGTTTCCTTGCTGTGCAGAACCTTTTTAGTTTCATGAAGTTCCACCTGTTTATTTTTGTTTCTATTGCCTATGCTTTTGGTGTCATAGCCAAAAAATCATTGCAAGACCAATGTCAAGGAACTTTCCCTCTATGTTTTCTCCTAGTGGTTTTATGGTTTCTGGTCTTATGTTTATGTCTTTAATCCATTTTGGGTTAATTTTTGTGTATAGTGTAAGATATGGGTCCAATTTCTTTTGCATATAGACATCCAGTTTTCCAACACCGTTTGTTGAAGAGACTATCTTTTCTCTATTGTGTATTCTTGATGCCCTTATCAACAATACTAATTCTTCCAATCCTTGAACACTGATATCTTTCCCTTTACTTATGTCTTTTCTAATTTCTTTCAGTAATGTCTTACAACTTTCACTGTACAGATCTTTATCCTCCTTGGTTAAATTTATTCTTAAGTATTTTATTGCTTTTGATGATATTATAAGCCAGATTGTTTCTTTATTTCTTTTTCAGGAAGTTCATCATTAGTGTGTAGAAATACCACTAATTTTTCATGCAACTATACTGAATTTGTTTATCAATTGTAACAGTTTTTTGGTGGAGTCTTTAGGATTCTCTAATCATGCCATTTGCAAACAGAGATGATTTTACTTCTTCCTTTCCTATTTGGATACCTTTTATTACTTTTTCATACCTACTTATTCTGGATAGGACTTCCAGTACTGTGTTGAATAGAAGTGGTGAGAAATTCCTGATCTTAGAAGAAAAGCTTTCAACTTTGCACCATTGAGTATGATGTTAGCTGTGGGCATGTCATATATGGCCCCTTTATTATGTTGAGGTATATTTCTTTCTGTTATTTTTTTGTTTGTTTGTTTTGTTTTTTGAGACAGAGTCTCACTTTGTTGCCCGGGCTAGAGTGAGTGCCATGGCATCAGCCTAGCTCACAGCAACCTCAAATTCCTGGGCTCAAGTGATCCTCCTGCCTCAGCCTCCCGAGTAGCTGGGACTATAGGCACGAGCCACCACACCTAGGTAATTTCTTTTTGTTTCTATTTTTAGTTGACTGGCTAATTTTTTTTCTATTTTCAGTAGAGATGGGGTCTCATTCTTGCTCAGGCTGGTCTTGAACTCCTGACCTCAAGTGATCCTCCCGCCTTGGCCTCTCAGAGTGCTAGGATTACAGGCATGAGCCACCGTGCCCAGTCCAAGGTACATTTCTTATATACTCAATTTCTTGAGAGTTTTTATCACGAAAGGATATTTGTATTTTGTCAAATACTTTTTCTGTAGCAATTGAGATGATCATATGACTTTTCCTGACATTCTGTTAATGTGGTGGTATATTTATTGATTTACATATGTTGAACCATCCTTGCATCCCTGGGATAAATCCCACCTGATTATGGTGTATGACCATTTTAATGTGCCATTGAATTGGGTTTGCTAGTATTTTGTTGAGGATTATTGCATGTATGTTCATCAGAGATACTGGCCTGTTTTGTTTTCTTGTAGTGTCTTTGTCTGGCTTTGGTATCAGGGTAATGCTGGCCCTGTAGAATGAGTTAGGAAGTCTTCCCTCCTCTTCGATATTTTGTAAGAGTTTGAGATGGATTGATATTAGTTTTTCTTTAAATGTTTGGTAGAATTCAGCCATATAGTTATCAGGTTCTGAGGTTTTCTTTGTTGGGAATTTTTTTTTTTTTATTATTGATTCAATTTCCTTACTCATTACTGGTCTGCTCAGTTTTTTAATTTCTTCATGATTCAGTCTTGGCAGGTTATATGTTTCTAGCAATTTATCCATTTCTTCTAGATTATCTGATTTGTTGGCATATAATTTTTATAGTAATCTCTTATGATCCTTTGTATTTCTATGGTATCAGTTGTATTATCTTCTCTTTCATTTCTGATTTTATTTATTTTAGTCTTTTCTCTTTTTTCTTAGTTTATACAAAGGTTTGCCAATTTTATTTATCTTTTTAAGACACAAACTCTTAGTTTTGTTAATATTTTATTTTTGCATTCTCTATTTCATTTATTTTGGCTCTGATCTTCATTATTTTATTTCTTCTGCTAATTTTTGGCTTAGTTTGTTTCTCTGTTTTTAGTTTCTTGAGGTGTAACATTAGGTTGTTTGTTTAAGACATTTTTGTTTCTTAATGTAGGTGTTTATCACTGTAAACTTCTTGAAACTGCTTTTGCTGCATCCCATAAGGTTTGATATGTATGTTTCCATTTTTATTTATATTAATATATTTTTTGATTTCCCTTTTGATTTCTCTTTGATTCATTGGTTGTTCAGTAGTGTGTTGTTTAATTTCCATGCATGTGTGAATTTTCCAGTTTTCCTCCTATTACTGATTTCAAGTGTCCTATCTTTGTGGTTGGAAAACACTTAATATTTAGGTTGGTGCAAAAGTAATTGCGGTTTTGGACCATGAATTTTAAATCATTATAACTAGGCTCAAACACATCTTTATTAATCAAAACAGGAACCATTACAATCGACACATTTTTGCCAACAGGAAATAAGTTTGTTTATTACTGTAGTGTAAAAATCCATGCTTCAGGATTTGACAAACTCTTGGAAAGCATTTTCTGCATCCTGCTGGTTGTGGAACTATTTTCCCTGCAAAAAGTTGTTGCGATGCTTGAAGAAGTGGTGGTCGGTTGGTGAGAGGCCAGGTGAATATGGCGGATAAGGCAAAACTTCCTAGCCCAATTTGTTCAACTTTTGAAGTGTTGTCGTGGAGGAGAATTGGGCCCTTTCTGTCGACCAATGCTGGCTGCAGGTGTTGCAGTTTTTGGTGCATCTCATCAATTTGCTGACCATACTTCTCAGATGTAGTGGTTTCACTGGGATTCAGAAAGCTGTAGTAGATCAGACTGGCAGCAGACCACCAAAGAGTAACCATGACCTTTTTTTGGTGCAAGTTTGCCTTTGGGAAGTGCTTTGGAGCTTCTTCTTTGTCCAACCACTGAGGTGGTCATCACCAGTTGTTGTATAAAATCCACTTTTCACTGCATATCAAAATCTGATTGAGAAATGCTTCATTGTTGTTGTATACAATAAGAGAAGGTGACACTTCAAAATGACGATTTTTTTTGATTTTTGGCAGCTCATGAGGCATCCACTTATCATGATTTTTCACCTTTTCAATTTGCTTCAAATGCCGAAGGATATCGAGTTCTTCAGCAACTTCTTGTGTAGTTGTAAGAGGATCAGTTTTGTTGATTGTTCTCAATTGGTCATGTCAACTTCTGATGGCTGGCCACTGCGCTCCTCATCTTAAAGGCTCTCGTCTCCTTTGCAAAACTTCTTGAACCACTACTACACTGTACATTCATTACCTAGGCCAAACGTGTTGTTGATGTTGTGAGTTGTCTCCATTGCTTTATGAACTCGAAAAATACATTTTGAACTCGAATAAAAAGATTGCTGGAATTTACTTTTTGTCTAACATCATTTCCATAGTCTAAAATAAATATAAA
>NW_012154840.1:3731138-3733018 GCF_000956105.1 Propithecus coquereli
ACAGGCATGTGCCACCATGCCCGGCTAATTTTTTCTATGTATTTTTTTTTAGTTGTCCGATTAATTTCTTTCTCTTTTTAGTAGAGACGGGGTCTCGCTCTTGCTCAGGCTGGTTTCGAACTCCTGAGCTCAAACAATCCGCCTGCCTTGACCTCCCAGAGTGCTAGGATTATCCTGCTCTCTTTTGATTATCATTTGTGCAGAATATATTTTCCCATTCCTTCACTTTTAGCCTATGTGTATCCTTAAAGCTAAAATGAGTCTCTCACAGGCAGTTTATCATTGAATCTTGGTTTTTAAAAAATCTATTCAGCCACCCTATGTCTTCTAATTGGAGAATTTATCCATTTATGTTCAAATAAATTATTGATAGGTGAGGACTTACCTTTGCCATTTTGTTTATTGTTTTCTGACTCTTTTGTAGTTCCTCTGTTCCTTTCTTCCTTTCTTGCTGTCTTCCTTTTTGACTTGATAACTTTTTGTTGTGGTAAGCTTTGATTTCTTGTCTTAATCTTTCGTATATCTACTCCAGGTTTCTCCTTTGTGGTTACCATGAGACTTACATAAAATATTTTATAGTTATAACATCCTATTTTAAGGTGATAACAACTTAACTTTGATCAACATACAAACACTCTATACTTTTATTTCCTCCCCACCCTCACATTTTAGGTCATTGATGTTACAATTTATTTCTTTTTTTATATTGTTTACCCAGTAACAAATTATTGTAGCTATAGTTATTTTAGGGCAACACTTAACTTTTTATTTTTAAATAAGTATAGATTCACAGGAAGTTACAGAGACAGTACAGAGAGGTCTCATGTACTCTTCCATTATTCAAGTGTCCCCAGTGGTTATATCTTAATTATAGTACAATATCAAAAGCAGGAAATTGATATTAGCACAATGTATGTGTATTGCTCCATGTCATTTGATCACATATGTAGATTCATACAGCCACTTTTGCTATCAAGCTACAGAATAGTTTCATCACAAATATTCCTTGTGTTACCTTTTAATAGTCACAGCTACCTCTCCCCTTCCTCTTGTTTCTAACCCCTATCAGCTACAGAATCTGTATTCTGTGTCTCTAAAGTTTTGTCATTTTGAGAATGTTGTTATGTAAAAATGGAATCATATGTTGTGTGATTTGTGTAACATTTTGGGATTGGATTTTTTTTACTTTGCATAATGCCCTTGAGATCTACCTGAGTTGTTTCATTTATCAATAGTTTGTTCCTTTTTATTGCTACGTAGTATTTTGTGCTATGTACGCATCACAGTTTGCCTAATAATTTACCTAGTGTAGGGCATTTTGGTTGTTTCCAGGTTTTACTATTATGAATAAAGCTGCTATAAGCAATCATGTATAGGTATTTATGTAGATCTAAGTTTTCATTTCCTTGGGATCAATGCCCTGGAGTGACCCTTCCTTGCTTATAACTGTCTTAAATATTTCCCTGCATAAAAATAGGCATAGACAGGACATACCTTAAAATTATCAAGGCCATATATGATAAACTCACAGCCAACGTCATACTGAATGGGGAAAAATTGAAAACATTCCCACTTAGAACTGGAACCAGACAAGGTTGCCCACTATCCTCACTTCTATTCAACATAGTGCTAGAAGTCCTTGCTAGAGCAATTAGACAAGAGAGGGGAATTAAGGGAGTCCAAATGGGGGCAGAAGAGATCAAACTCTCACTCTTTGCTGATGATATGATATTATATCTAGAAAACCCCAAGGGCTCAACCAAGAGACTCCTGGAATTGATAAATGAATTCAGTAAAGTCTTGGAATACAAAATCAATACACACAAATCAGGGGCATTCTTATACTCCAATAACAGTCAAGCCAAAATTTAAATAAAAAA
>NW_012154840.1:3735158-3737991 GCF_000956105.1 Propithecus coquereli
TCATCACTAAAATTTATTTTGGCCAAAGACATAGGTTTACAAATAAGTGGAAAAAAAAATAAAGTTTTAACCAATCAAAAGTGAACGTATTCCTAGTATCTGATTTCACTTATGTTTTTTTTTCTTCACCACCTCTGAAAGGAACCCAACAGCATTTTCCAGACCATAAATAAAGAAGAAAAACAGAAAAAAAATTTTCCCCTGCATACATTGAGAAGCACCTCACATAGTGCTAGAATTATATTTCAACCATGAAACATAGTTTAGAAAACTCCTGAGGAGACAGAGTGTTTACCCTCTTGATGTTCTTTTTTCTTTCCTGAGGCTCCAAGATTCCTTTCTTTTTTAGCCCCATGATTTCCTTTCTGTTTAGAGAACTTCCTTTTGCCATTTTTTTAGGTCTGCTGCTGACAAATTCCTGGTTTTCCTTCATCTGAGAATGTCTTCGCTTGTACTTCTTTCCTGAAGGATATTTTTGCTGGATACAGAGTTCAACACTCCCAAGACTACATAATAAATTTCTGTAGCATCCTTCCCCTTTCAAAACACTCATTATGCTCACAGGTATTTGTGTTATGCTTATTTCCACCAAAAGACCAGTGATTTTTGCCCTAGGCTGAATGTTAAAAATCCTAATGTCAGGCTCTATCCCAGATGAATTAAATCATAATCCCTGGGGTGGGGGACTCAGACATGAGTATTTTTAAGATGCTTCCCTCCGTGATTCCAAAGTATAGCTATGTACAAGACTGAGAACCAGTGCCCAACCTAGACTCTGTCTCATTTATAGCCGGATACCTAGTGCCTAGCTTAGCGCCTTGTGTGTAGTTTGTTCTAAGTCAATATTTGTTGAAATGAATTGATTTAAGTACAATTGACATTATAATGATGAAACTTTATAATTCCACATTAGTTTAAATAGGATCCTATCATACTGAAGAGATTCAATTCAACAGTCCAATTCTGTAAACCCTTGTTGAGACTTACTGCATACTAGATGGTGAGCATATTAAATTCAATATGACATAATTCCTAGTGTTGAGTATCCCATACTCTAATGGGGGAGAGAGACAAGTAAACAAATAATTAAAATACAGTATGGCTAGTGGAAGCCATAGAATGCTGTGTAAAGTACACAGGGGAGGTAGAGATTAACAGTATTTGGACGGTGGGGCAAAAGAGATGTGAACACACTGTCTTAGAAAATCTTTGGTAAAGAGTTAGAGGGAATCAGATAATGAAAAGATTGGTCCCAAATGGACTCTTTCCTAAGTAGGGAAGATTTGAGACTGATCACTCTCAAGGATGAGAATGCTACAGCCCTGGTTGATAGATACCTGGTGTTTAAAACCTGTTGGGATTTCTTAGGTGCTTTTGTATCTACTGTTGCATTCCTCAGGAAAAGCCCATGATGTCATCAGAGTGGGAATTATCTTTATTTGACAGAGTAAGAAAGCAAAGCTCAGTGAGGTTAAGTGGTTTCCTTTTCAATGTCACATAGCCAGTTAATGGGAATGCAGGGACTTGAACCTAGATCTCCTGATCTTTGGTCTGATATGGTTTTTGAAGGGACAGTCAATACATTCATCTGATTTCATGGATCTGGGACACACTGGGGGACAAGGTTGGAAGGCAGGTTTGGACCAGCTTACTGAGGGCCTCACATTAGATACAGAGGAATTCAGACTTTTTCTGGTAGGGAATGGGAAGCCACAGAAAGGTTTTTAACAGTGGGAGTGACTGTGCCTGTTGACTGGTCTTCCTTGCCACTTCAGCACTCACTGTTTGGCACTTAAAACCAAACTGACAAGTTAGTTTTACACCCCTATCAGCAAGTCAGAACTTGGTAGTTTGTGGTCAAACTGTTTATGTACTTTCTTTTAACAGTTTTTCTCTCAGCTGCTTTCTGCTTTATTTAAGGGCATTCCCGTCATTTCCATCTGTCCTCTATTAGTGGCCAACCTTAAAGGAGCCCTGTTGTGTCCCCGCTCACCCCCATTCTGTTCTGCCTTAATGAGAAAACTGGTTCCTCTAATACTGAAATCAGACCCAGCCAAACAAGCAAAGACACAATCACTTTGGACATGGAACACTGAAATGGTGATTAATCTTCTTCCTGA
Source organism: Propithecus coquereli (assembly GCF_000956105.1). Taxonomy (NCBI): domain Eukaryota; kingdom Metazoa; phylum Chordata; class Mammalia; order Primates; family Indriidae; genus Propithecus; species Propithecus coquereli. The sequence goes on from NW_012154840.1 coordinate 3,737,279, forward strand.
GCATTCTTGTCAAACGCTTACTTCACCTCACACTTTCTTCATTTCTCAAAAAACATCTGGCATGCAGCTTTTTTCCCCTCCTCCTTTCTACATGTTGCTTAATTTCTCCCCCCTTCTCTTGTCTTCTATTTTTGCTACTTGGGGAAGAAAATGCTAAAAGCAAGATAAGGATGTCAGTGAGCCAGACGTCTGGTGTTGCCTCCTAGATCCCCACTACAGTCTTGTAAAGGAGGGCAGGTTAGAGATCATCCCCATTTTACTAAAAGAGAAGAAGTAATGTATCAAAAACTACCTAAAGTTAATGGAAGAAAAAAAATGGAACGAAGATCCAGGGCTCCTGATGGCCTGGGCAGTGCTCTACCCTGCATGCCATGATTTTGAGGATATGTACACTGAGGCTCAGAAAGCTTAGGTGAATTGGTGAAGGTTGCAGAGCCAGTAAGTTGTGAAGCCAGGATCTGACCTGTCTTGGTTCCTCTGTGACATGGAAACAGTCAAGACATGAACTCTTGTATACTGTGGGACTTTTTAGAATACTGCTTTCTTTTTTTGTTTGTTTTGGTTTTTGTTTTAACCTTTTCATTTTGAAATAATTTTAGACCACAAGAAGTCGCAAAAATCATACAGAGAGTTCCCATGTACCCCTCACCCAGCTTCCTTCAATGAAAACATCTTATATAACCATGGTACATTTTCTTGTTGTAGTTTTTTTT
>NW_012154840.1:3738041-3739262 GCF_000956105.1 Propithecus coquereli
AATAAAGGGCTGATAACAAGACTTTATCTAGAGCTCAAAAAATCAATAAGAAAAAATCAAACAACCCCATCAATAAATGGGCAAAGGACATGAACAGAAACTTTTCAAAATAAGACAGAATAGTGACCAAAACATAGAAAAAAACATTCAACATCTCTAATCATTAGGAAAATGCAAATCAAAACCACAATGAGGTATCACCTAACCCCAGTGAGATTTATCTTTATCAAAAAATCCCAAAGTAACAAACTCTAGTGAGGATGTGGAGAGATAGGAACACTCTTACACTGCTGGTGGGACTGCAAATTAGGGCAACCTCTGTGGGAAAGAATTTGGAGATACCTCAAAGAGCTAAAAATAGAAATACCATTTGATCCAGCAATAACACTATTAGGCATCTACCCAAAGGAACAAAAGACATTCTATAATAAAGACATCTGCACCCGTATGTTTATGGCAGCACAATTCACTATTGCAAGAATGTGGAAACAACCCAAGTGCCCGTCAATGCATGAGTGGATTAATAAAATATGATATATGTATACAATGGAATACTACTCAATTATAAAAAATGATGGTGATCTAGCACCTCTTATATTTTCCTGGATAGAGCTCCAGCCCATCCTCTGAGGTGAGGTATCGCAAGAATTGAAGAATAAGCACCACATGTACTCTCCATCAAATTGGCACTAACTGATCAACACTAAGGTGCTCACACAATAGTAATATTCTTTGGGGGTGGGGGTTTGGGGGTGAGTAAGCTCACAACTAATGGACATGGTGAGCATTGTAGAGGGGAAAGGGCACACCTCAAATCATGGTTTGGGTGTAGCAAAGTCATAACATTGTAACCAAAATGTTTGTACCCCCATAATATCCTGAAATAATAAAAAAAAGAAATATAAGCCCCAATGTGGCTATATTGAGAAGTGGGACCTTTAAGAGGTAATGGAGTCATGAAGGCTTTGCACTCATAAATGGATTAATCCATTAATGGGTTAATGGATTAATGGCTTATCATGAGAATGGGACTGGCGGATTTATAAGTGCAGGAAGAGAGACCTGAGGTAGCATGATCAGCCCCCTTGCTATGCAGTGCCTTGGGACTCTACAGAGTCCCCACCAGCAAGAAGGCTCTCACCAGATAAGGCCCCTCCACCTTGGACTTCTCAGCCTATATAACTGTAAGAAATAAATTTCTTTTCTTTATAAAAAAAATTT
>NW_012154840.1:3742196-3752425 GCF_000956105.1 Propithecus coquereli
TATTTTATTTTATTTTATTTCAGAGTGTTATGGGAGTACAAACGTTTTGGTTACATAAATTGCTTTTGTGCAATTTGAGCCAAAGTTATAAATGTGCCCATATTGACACTGGTACAATACTATTAATTAAATGATATACCTTTGTTATGGCCTGAATTATGTCCCGTCACCAAATTTGTGTTGAAAACCTAACCCCTCGATGTGACTATATTTGGAGATACAGGCTTTAGGGAGGTTAGAAGAGGTCAGAAGGGTGGGACCCTAATCTGATAGAACGGGTGTCCTTATAAGAAGAGGAAGAGATGCCAGATCAACTTTTCTCTCTCCGCCCTCCTTTCCATTCTCTCTCTCTCTCCCCCCTTTCATTCTCTCTCTCTTTGCACAAGCACAGAGGAAAGGCCATGTGATGACAGAGAAGGTGGCAATCCGCAAGCCAGGAAGAGAGGCCTCTCCAGAAACTAACCCTGGCATCTTGATCTTTGGACTTTTGGCCTTCAGAACTGTGAGAAAATAAATGTCTGTTGTTCAAGCCACCCCAGTCTGTAGTGTTTTGTTATGGGATCCCAAGCAGACTGATACAATCTCATTCTATTTTACCAATTTTTATATATATGAATTCTTTTTTTGGTATAGAGTATTGTATTAGTTTTCTGGGGCTGCCATGAACAAAATACCTCAGACTGGGTAGCTTAAACAACAGACATTTATTTTCTCACAGTTCTGGAGGCTAGAAGTCCAAGATCAAGGTGTTGGCAGGACTGATTTCACCCTGAGGGCTCTCTCCCTGGCTTGCAGATGGTTGCCTTTTTTACGTGGTCATCTCTCTGTGCATGCACACCTCTGGTGTCTCTCAGTGTGTCCTAATCCTCTTTTCTTATAAGGACATCAGTCAGATTGGATTAGGGCCACCCTAAAGGCCTTAGTTTAACCTAATTACCTCTTTTAGCAGCCCTGTCTCCCAAAACAGCCATAGTCTGAGGTACTGGACTCAGGACTTCAGCATATGAATTTTGGGGGACACAATTCAGTCTATAACAAGTGCTATGACATTTCATCATATGTATAGAATTGTTAACCAACACTACAATTAGGATAAAGAATTGTCCACAAGTATAAAGAACTTCTCTTATGCTACCACTTTATAGTTACACCCTTCCTCACACCTAATCCCTGGCACCGTTGATCTATTTTTCATCACTATAATTTTGTCTTTTTAAGAATGTTATGTACACTGCCCGAAGGATGGACATATTTGAAACTCGGACTTAGGGGGGAGGGAGGGCAAGGGCAACATACGTAACCTAAACATCTGTACCCCTATAATATGCTGAAATAAAAAAAAATAAAGAATGTTACGTAAATGCAGTATCACAGTATATGACATTTTGGGGTTGGTTTTTTTCCCCACTCAGCATAACACCCTTGAGATCCATCCAAGTTGTTGTATGTATTAATTGTTTGTTTCTTTTACTGCCAGGTAGTATTCCATGGTATGGATGTACCATGGTTTATTTGTCCGTTCATCCATTGAAGGAATTTTGGGTTGTTTCCAGTTTTTGGCTATTAGAAATAAAGCTGCTATGAACATTTGTGTATGGGCTTTTGTGAAAAATATATTTATGTATTTCTAGAATAAATATCTAGAAGTTCAATTGCTAGGTAAAGTGGTGGTTACATGTTTAGTTTTATAAGAAACTGCCAAACTATTTTCCAGGGTGGCTGCATCATTTTACATGCTCCAAATGATGTCTGAAGGGATCCAGTTTCTCCTCATCTTTGCCAATATTTGGTGTTGTTGCTGTTTTTATTTTAGCCACTCTGATAGGTATAAAGTGATATCTCATTGTGGTTTTAATTTGCATTTCTCTAATGGCTTGTGATGATTACCAAGTGTTTCTTCATGTTCTTTGCTCATCTTCTAATTGAATTATTTGTATTTATTTATTTATTTTTACTGTTGAGTTTGAAAGTTCTTTATATATTCCAGGTGTGAGTCCTTTGTCGGATATGAAAATGCTGTCTCCAGTTTGTGGCTTGTCTTTTCATCTTCTTAACAGGATCTTTCACAGAGTGAAACTTTTAAATTTTGGTGAAGTAGAATTTATTGATATTTTTTATGGTTTATGTTTTTGGTGTTATGTCTAAGAACACTTCACCAAGCTCTAGCCCCTAAATAGATATTTTCTTTTCTTTCTTTCTTCTTTTTTTTTTTGAAAGAGTCTCACTCTGTCACCCTGGGCAGAATGCAATGGCGTCATTGTAGCTCACTGCAACCTACAATTCCTGGGCTCAAAGGATTCTCTTGCTCAGCCTCCAGAGTAGCTGGGACTACAGGCGCGCCATGATGCCTGGCTAATTTTTCTATTTTTAGTAGAGACGAGGTCTCACTCTTGCTCAGGCTGGTCTCAAACTCTTGAGCTCAAGTGATCCCCCTCCTCGGCCTCCCAGAATGCTAGGATTACAGGTGTGAGCCACTGTGCCTGGCCAAGGTCCTAAATATTTTCTTTTATCTTTTAAAAGTTTCATAGTTTTACATTTTACATTTAAGTATGTGATCCATTTTGAGTTTATTTTTGTATAAGATATGAAGTTTAGGTTGAGGTTCATTTTTTTTGCCTAAGAATACTGCTTTCTCACAGTGTCTCATACTATTAATAAAAAAATCTCTGAATGTTTCCCGTGACCTTAACAATAGAGTCTAAATTCCTTACTCTGGCATTGAAGTTCTGCTCTGCTTAGGGCTTACCTTGTTATTCCATCTTTTCTTCCTTGATTTTTTACTGTAGGCAGCATATGACCATGGGCTCTGGAGCCAGACCACCTGCATTCAAATCCTGGTGCTGCCTGGTGGTGACTCATTTTTTCACTTGTCAAACAGGGATACTAATAGTACCTATTTTATAGGGTGGTGGTCAAGATAAAAACTGAGTTAATTCACATAAGCAGCACAGCGCCTGGCCAATACTGCTCAACATATGTTACCTTACCATTATTGTACAAAATGTTTACCTCAGGCAAGCTTTTCTATCTGCTAGCCTCAAACCCCCATTTTCTTCTTTCCCTTTGACTCTGTTGTAGTCTTCATCTGTCAAATTCCTACCTATTTTTGTAGTTGTCTCTGAGGATGGTGGGCAGTCAAGATTGACTGGAAAGGGGTGATTTCTGGGATGATGGTAAGTTTCTATATCTTTATAGGGGTTTGCTTTATATAGCTGTATGTATTTTTCAGAGTTCAGCAAATGTTCCCTTAATATTCATGCATTAAAATGTATACACTTACCTCAGAAATACTATAAACATATATTGAACTCTAGTTAATGACATGTATACTGAAGTGTTTAGTGGTGAAGTGCACTGATGTATGTTACTTACTTTGAAATGCAACAAAAAATAAGATATATTAATGGATGGATAGAGGAGTGGATAGATGGATAGATATATGGTAAAGCAAGTGTAATAAGATCTAGGCGGTGGGTATATGGGTGTTCATTATAAAGTTCTTTCTAGTTTGCTTATATGCAGGGCCGACTTCATGGGTGTGTGACCTGTGCAGTCACACAGGGCCTCATGCACAGATGGGCCCTGTGCTTGATTTATGTTCTGCTGCCACTCTTTTGAAATTCTTAATAATTTCATCACTGAACTTGTGTTCAACGTCTAATAGGACAATGGTGCATGCACACGAGCAGGCTAGACACACATAATATGTGCCTACTGTTCCTTGCCACCACACACACACACACACACACACACACAAACACACACACACACACACACACATATATATATATATGTATAATGTTTTTGATGCTCCATGAGCACAAAATTCCAGTGGACCCAAATGTGTGGGAGTTCAGCAAACCTCAAGCCGAGTAGAAGTTAAACAAGTTATGTGTGTAACTAAGTGGGGACACCGACAACCCTAAGAGACTATGCTTTCCATTTAAACCAGAACTTGCTTTGAATGCAAAAAGAAGGAAACAGTACTCTAAGAAACATGAACAACCAAAGAACACTATCATATTTTTTTTGCTCATGCTGCTTCCCTGTATTAGCCAACCACTATCACTAAATATGATGACATAGAAGTAAAAGGGAAAGATAGGGGAGCTTATAGTTCTTTTTCCTTTCTTATTCATCAGCACACCAAGAGTGGAGATTCTTGGTAGACTGTGCACATATCAAAAAGTGAAATAGAAAGCGGTCGAGTTAATTTTGTGCAGCATTTCCACTGTTTTGATAACAATGAAATACATAAACTTGTATGAGGTATGAAATACAAATTGTGTAATTTCAGTGATTCCTCATATGAGTTACATGCTCTTATGCTTGCATCTAAAACTTTATATTACACAATATAGAGATGAATAGTAAAATTCATGCTAATAATTTAAATTTTTAATTATTCTTTACTTAGAACAACAGTAATTAGCAAATGGAAAATTCTAGGATATGAGAGAGAGAGGGAGAGAGAGGTGTAAGAGAAAGAGCACGTGAATGCACAGAAGAATGAAAACATTTTTTATTTTAGTGCCTTTAAAATAATTTTATCCCTCATTTATGAATGACGAACCTCACATTTTCATTTTACACTGAGCCCCAGAAGTTACATAGCTGACTCTGGCTGTATGTTTGAAATTTTTCATAATATAATTTTGGGAAAAGTCTTACCTGTTCTTTAAATCCTAACACAAAACTCCTCTGAATCTTTGTCCTGACATTTCATATCAAACCACAGTAATTTTTGAGTCCTTTGGTATCTAGTGGAAAGGTCAGCTCTGTTATTACCTGGCTGTGTAACCCTAAGAATGTTTTTTCCCTCCCTGGGTTTGTGTCTTTACTTGTATAACAAAGACGTTAAACTAGATAGTCCTTTCTTAAGGTCCTTCAAGTTGGGAGACTGTGGTTCTCTTGTTTATATCATTTAAAGGACTTTTCCATATAGCTGGTTGGTGTTCAATAATGTGTATAGGCCATGTCCCTTTGTGGGTGTGAGCTTTTGAAAAATGAGCTGCTTGTCTTATATATTTCTATTATCCATGATACTTTGCACATAGTAGGCACACAATAACCATTGTCTGGATAAATGAATTAATGAGTTAATAAGGTGAGTATTATTTGTATTTCACCTCACAGTGGCTTTGGAATCAACTATTTGCTCCTCTTTCATTGTAGGAAGGTTTTTGTGCCAAGTCTATGTACTAGAAAGTCTACTTGTAGAAACATGATAGAAGGGGGCACTAATACTGCCCTGGTACATCAAACAGCCTCTTGGGACCACTCTCCTCCCCTGCCTAGAAAAGATTTTCCTCCTTCCCTACCCTCCTGCATTTCCAAGGCCCTTGTGGACTCATAGCTCCTATTCTCAGGAGGAGGTAGGTCCACTCTGCCTCAACAGTCTCAGTAGTGTGTGCCCAGCTCAGAGGCCCATAAAGGAATTGGGAAAATGGCCAGTGTGCCCAATGTGGGTTGAAGGCTCAGCCCCACAAGAAGCCTTTAAAACTTCCCATCCATACTAAAGTCTTTTACATTCCACGCCCGCTAGAGGGGTGGAGTGAGGAGGATGGCTTTGTGAAGTCCAACATCTTGAAACAGTGAGTCATGAATACTAACAAAAAGTAGTATGAGCCTTTGGAGGACCTGGGCTGTCCATCTCCATGCCATTAGCCAGGACACATTAGTGGCATTATAAACCAGGCTAACCCCACTCCCTCCAGAGCCCTCTGTCCAGCCCCACTTTCCACTTTTCATAAACTTTACTTGTCACTTCTCAGTGAATCAGGCAGAATTTTTCCAGCTGCACTCAGTATTGGTTTCCCCGAATGACCCTTAAAAAGTTCAGATTTAAATCTGCAGATCTGTCTGAAAAGGAGGCGGGTCACATACATCATTGAACACTCATCTTCTCAGAAGGTCGGGGCCTTGGCATGGTTGGGTGTTGATGTCTTTATGGATGGAAAATGTTGGTTTTGCATTCTATCAGTAACCCCCACAGAGGTGATTTTGGGATTTAGGAATCTAATCATTTGGAAAATGCTCGATTGGAGCCAGCTCTAGTCTCCTTTATATTTTGGAAAGGGAAGATAATGACTCGTACTACAGAGATGGCTACCTCTCCACAGTCTTGTTGGACAGATTGTGGGGAAGATCAAACTGGCAATGTCAGCAGGGTAAGATGATGGGGAAGGCAATTGAAGGAAGAGACCAAACAAAAGATCAGAAGCAGTAGTGGAAAGAGCACTGGGTTGGGATTCAGCAGACCAAGGCTCTGCTTCTTGCTCTATTATACTCTCACTTGCTTGCTGTGTATAGCACTGGGCAAATTATTTTCTCTCTCAGAGTCTCAGTTCCCTCACATATCAAATGAAGGCATGGCCCTTGATGGTCCCTAAGGATCTTCCAAGCTCTGATCTATAATATTTGGGAGGGTAATTACCCTCCTTTAGTTGGGTTAAGAACATAAGGTCTGGAGCCAGATTCCCTGGATTTATGTCCTGGACTTACCTTTTCCTGGCTGTGTGATCTTAAGCAAACTATTTAACTTCTCTATGCTTCATTATCCTCATCTGTAAAATGAGAATAATAATAGTACTTGTCTTATAGGGTTGTTATAAGGATTAATGGTTTTAATTTATACGAAGCACTTAGAATATTGCCTGGTGCATGGTAAGTGCTAATAAGTGTTATTAATAGCTACCATTATTATTATAGGTCCCTTTCCCTAGGCTATCCGAAGGAAGCCAGGGTAGAGTATCTGGGATTCCAGGCCATAGCTTTTCCCTCCTCTCTGAGTAAAGAGACCACCTAGTGGTTGTCTTCCTAGGCCCCTAGACATATACCTCACCTACCTTTGGGGAAGGACACCTTCCGCCCCTCCACCGTATGGCACCCTGGGGCTGCTGTATCTGGAGCCTAAATCTGGACCTCTTTAGAAGACAGTTCAGCTAGGATTTGGTCTTGCTACACCAATATGGAAGGTCCTGTCCATCTTCTCAAATGTGTTTCTCTACCTTCTAGCTGGCTTTTACCTTTTCCCAGCCAAGATGGTCAGTTTTTGGGTGGAGATGAGACAATCAGAGCAGAAAAGAGGATGGAGCCTCTTAATCTCTGATTTTCCTGTTAGGATTTGTTTCCATGAAGGTTTTCTGTGCCTCTGGGACATCTACATGACCAATCCCCAATCCGTGTCCATGGTGCCCTCTTTGTCCAGTGACATATCTAGTCAATTCAAACAAATGGATAAAGGAATACTGGTGAATTAAATGATAGCCCCTGAAAAGTAACGTTTGAGCTTGAACTTGAGGCATAGTAATATAGAATGTTTTAGTCAGAGGGCCCTTAGAGATGAACTCATCCAATTCCCTCCTTCTACAGTATATTGAGAAAACTGAGGCCCAGAAAAGGGAAGGGACTTGCCCAAAATTATGCAGCAGAGTTGGATCTAGAAGCTAGATAATTTAGTGCTTAGTTGTGGGCTCTTTGGCTATATAAATTTTCCTCTGGGGCATTTTTGGAGGCACAGTTCCTTAACCAAAAGGAGTGACTCTAAACATATTGGAGTATACGTGGGTAAATGAAGATGTTTTAGGACAGAGAGGTCTTTTGGTTCCCCTCAGAATCCCTGGTAGCCAGTTTCCTGCTCTTCCTTTAAACAGTGCCAGCCTTGCTAATGCTCAAAGAAGTCTAGGAGAGCCAGAGTTTCAGAGCTCCATGTCCCCAACTATACTACCATTGCTGGGTGGGGCCAGAAGGAGAGGCTTTGCAGCTGGATTTCCTATGTGTCTCTAGGGCCTGGGAGGAGCTTGTCATTCTGGAGTAGTATGCAAGGCTTGCAGCATCTGCTTTGAGGTGCTTGGTCACATCATCCAAAGACAACGAAGAGATATGAATAGAATTGATGGAAGAGTGAATCAGGGGTCACTGTCTGGTTTGCTCGGCAGCCAGTCCATGGGAGCGGCAGAGCAATGAGAACAAAGCACAGTATGAGTCCCTGGCCAACAAAATAAGCTAATAAATAGAGGTTGCACACCCCAGAGAGCACAGTGGAGTTTCTGGCAGGATGGGGCAGTAGTCATTCTGAACAAACAAGATCTTAATTTATGTCTAAGCAGAGCAAGATTAGAAACCTGCTTCACATTCCTCCTAGAGAGTGTTTCTGAAAATCAGCTGAGTGAATTTCCTCCATTTGGAGGCAGAGCAGAGAAGCCATGTACATGGACTTCCAAACATAGTTCTCATGTCACTGCGCTGACAATCTTGGGTGTGAGCCTCAACGTAGCAGCAGCATCTGGTGCCAACTTACCATGTCAAGCCAATGGTAGGGACAGTCCTGTCTGGACCAACATCAAGATCTAGATGGTCTAGTTGGAACTTTGTACATCTGTGCCAATAGCTGACTGACTCTATAGTTCAGTTTTACCAGAAGATCTTAAATCTATTTTTTTCTTGCTTATATTCCTTTCCTATCTAGAACAGTCTTCCATTTATGATCTATTATATTGTCATCTTTACTCCATTCAATTCTTCCATAAAAACTTGCTGCTTCCACTCCCATAGGCATTTTAATCCAAAAGAAGGGCAATAGAAGAGTATCATGAAAGATTCTTAATCTTGAAGCCGGCAAATTCTCCAAAGTACATCTAATATATCCTCTTGAGGCACCTAATCTCCAAGTTTCAACTACCATTTATGTTCTGGTGATCCTTGATTCTATATGCCCATCCTCATCCCCAAGCTACAAACTAATATATCAAACTCTCTGCCACCTGGGTGTACCACAGGTGTCATAAACCCAACATATTCAAGGTATAACTTATCATATTACCCCTTAAACATGAGCCTACTCTCAAGTTTCTGGTTTTACTTGGCGGCATCATTATCTATCAATCACCTAACCTAGAAACTATGGAGCAATCCTTGAATCACCTCCTTCCCTTACCTGTTAGACTCAAATATATTGGCAAGTCCTACTGATTTTTATCTCCTAAAAACATTTCAAATTTGTCCACTTCATTCTATTTCCATGGACTTAATTCAAGCCCTTATCATTTCATAACCAAACTACTGCAATAGTCTCATATCTGACGTCCCTGCCTCCAATCTGGGCCCCCTCTACTTTATCCTCCACACTGCCAAAATAATCTTAAAATATAAATCTGATTACAGTATTCTGGGTACTTAAAACTCTTCAATGGCTACCCATTGCCATTGGGTAAGGCTCAAATTCCTTTCAGGGCTCACAAAGCTCTTCGTGATTCTGTCCCTACTTATTTCATAAGCCTTTTTTTTTGTCACTCCCTGGCTTGCTCTTTATGCTCCAGCAACAACGAACTGCTTGAAGTCCCCTGAAGACAGTATTTTGTTTAAGGCATCTGTACTTTGTGCTGTCTCCATTTTCTTGGATTGAGTCTTCCCTACTCATTATTTTGGCTGGATAACTTTTTATTACTTCATCCCAGAAATCTTGCCAGACTGACTGAGGTGGTATACCTGTGTGCTCCCACAGCATCCCATTGCATTCTATATCATTTATCTTTATCATACGTTATTATAATTATCTGTTTATCTCTCACACTCAGTAGATTACACAGCTTTTGAAGAGCTAGTGTCTTACTTATCTATGTATCCTCAATACCTAGCATGCTGTTTGGCATATAATAGGTGCTCAATATTGCTTTCTGAAAGAATGAAAGAGGTAGGCATAGATTTGATTATTTTTAATTCAGCTAGCCCTTTAACACCAAGTGCTTTCTCAATCACTGACTCATTCTATCTCCCCCAACAAGTCCATGAGGTTGAGTGGTGATGTTTGTCTGTATGCTTTTTTTATAGAGCTCTTCTTGTGGGTGACTCTTCTGAAACTTTTTCTGGCAAGGGCAGCAAATTTGACACTTCCCATTTTGCAAATGTAAAAACTGATACCGAAAGATACTACATAACTTGCCTCAGCTCATGCAGCTAGTTAATAATGGAGCATAAATCCTGGTTTCTAGGATCTCATTCCAAGAGTCTTCCTCCTGCCTTCCACTATTTCCAAGTCATTGTCTTGAAACATTTGGGTTTCAGGAGCGGTCCTTAGGATGACTAGGTTTACCTTATACTTTGTTTTTCTGTTGCCTTTTAAAAATGTTTATTGGACTTTGTCAAATGCTTTTTCTGCATCTATCGAAAGAATCATATGATCTTTGTTCTTGCTTTTATTTATGTGGCGAATTGCATTTATAGATTTG
>NW_012154840.1:3755649-3756222 GCF_000956105.1 Propithecus coquereli
AATGGTATTTCTATTTTTAGCTCTCTGAGGTATCTCCAAATTCTTTTCCACAGAGGTTGCACTAATTTGCAGTCCCACCAGCAACACATTAAGAAGAGAGAGTATTTGCCTTACCAGTTAACAAAATACATTACAATGCTGGGGAAATTAAAATAATACAGAGCTGTTCTGGCCCAGACAAATTAATCAGTGAAACAGAATAGAGACTTCTGGAGACAGCCATGGGTGTTTATAAGAATTTATTATAGGGTAAAGTGACATTTCTAATCAATGGAGAAAAGATGGATTATTCAATAAGCACTGTTGGGACAACTGGATCTCCATTTAAAAAAGAAAAAATGTTAGATTCGAACCTCACAAAAATACTTTCCAGACTGATTAAGTATATAAATGTAAAAATTAAAACCACCTGAATATAAGAAATATGAGAAAATGTTTTTATTATTTTAAAAGTTGGAGAGCTTTCTTACTGAGGCACTCTACAGTTTTAAAAAGAGTGGTAAAGTGCACAACATACTGATATGGAAAGCACTCCAAAACATACTGTTAAATGAAAAAAGGTACAGAATATGT
>NW_012154840.1:3757427-3760489 GCF_000956105.1 Propithecus coquereli
GTTTTGATTTGCATTTCCCTAATGATTAATGATGTTGAGCATTTTTCATATATTTGTTGACCATTTGTATGTCTTATTTTGAGAAATATCTGTTCAGATCATTTGCCCACTTTTAAATCATATATATATTTTTTTTGGCTGTTGAAATGTTTGAGTTCCTTGTATATTCTGGATATTAATTCCCTGTCAGATGAGCAGTTTGCAAATATTTTCTCCCATTTCATAGGTTGTCTTTTTCACTTTGTTGATTGTTTTCTTTGCTGTACAGAAGCTTTGTAGTTTGATATAATCCCATTTGTCTATGTTTGCTTTTGTTGCCTGTGCTTTTGAGGTCTTATTCATAAAATCTTTTTCCATATCAAAGTCCTAAGAGTTTTTCTTATGTTTTCTTACAGTAGTTTTATAGTTTCAGGTTTTACATTTAGGTCTTTGATCCATTTCAGTTTATTTTTGTATAGAGTGAGCAGTGGGAGTCTAGTTTCATTCTTCTGCATATGGATATCCAGTTTTCCCAGCACCATTTACTGAAGAGACCGTCCTTTTCCCAATGAAGATTCTTGACACCTTTGCCAAAAATCAGTTTGCTGGACTAATTTCTGGATTCTTCATTCTGTTCCATTGGTCTATATGTCTATTTTTATCCTATTACCATGCTGTTTTGGGTACTATAGCTTTGTAGTATTTTCGAACTCAGATAGTATTATACCTGCAGCTTTATTCTTTTTGTTCAGGATGGCTTTGGCTATTTGGGGTCTTCTGTGGGAAGGATGGCTTTGGCTATTTGGGGACTTTTTGTGTTTGGCTTCTTTTATTTAGCGTGATGTTTTCAAAGTTCATCCATGTTGTAGCATGTATCAGAAATGCCATTCCTTTTTATGGCTAAATAATATTTCATTATATGGATATACCACATTTTGTTTACCATCCATTAATTGTTGATGAACATATTTGGATTATTTGCAACTTTGTACTATTGTGAATAGTGCTGTGATGAAAATCCATGTACAAGTACTTGCTTGAATACATGTTTTCAGTTCTTTTGGGGATATACCTACGAGCAGAATTGCTGGGTCACATGGTAGTTTTCTATGTTTAACTTTCTCAGGAAATGCTAAACTGTTTTCCATAGCAGCTACACCATTTTAGGTTTTGACAAGCAATGTATGAGGGTTCTATTTGTTCTGCATCCTCTCCAACACTTCACATTTGGTAGGTAAGAAGTGGTATCTCGATGTAGTTTTGATTTGCATTTCCCTGATGGCTAATAATGTTGAATATCATTTCATGTGCTTATTGGTCATTTGTATGTCTTCCTTAGGGAAATATATATTTAAGTTCTTTGCTCATTTTTTCATTGGGTTGTTTGTCTTCCTGTTATTAAGTTGTAAAATTATTTAAATATTCTGGATACAAGACCTATTTTAGATATAGGTTTGCAAATATTTCTCTCATTTTGTGGGTTGTCTTTTCACTTTGTAATAGTGTCCTTTTATGCACAACATTTTTGAAGAAATCCAATTGATCTATTTTTTCTTTTGTTGTTTTGTGCTTTTACTGTCATAGCTGAGAATCCATTTCTAAATACAATGTCATGAAGATTTACCCTTTTTAAAAAATTTATTGGAGTATGATTGATGAAAAACATTACATATATTTGAGGTATAAAATGTGATGTTTTTATGTATGCATACGTTGTGAAATGATTCTCCCGGTCAAGCCAATTAATTTATTCATCACTTCACTTATTTACTCTTTTTGTGAGAATGCTTGAGATCTACTACCTTAGCAAATTTCAAGTATATAATACATTATTATTAACTATAGTCACCATGATGTACACTAGATCTCCAGAACTTTTCATTTCTTAACTAACAATTTGTATCTTTTGACTAACATCATCCATTTTCCTCTACCCCTCAGCACCTGGCAACCACTGTTCTACTCTCTGCTTCTATGAGTCCAACTTTTTCGATTCTGCATATAAGTGAGATCATACAGTATTTGTCTTTCTGTGTCTGGCTTATTTCACTGGCCATAACGTCCTTCAGGCTCATCCATGGTATTGCAAATGGCAGTATTTCCTTCTTTTTTAAAGGCTGAATAGCATTTCATTGTGTATACATACATTTTGTTTATTCATTCATCTGTTGATGGACACAAGTTGTTTCCATACTTGGCTATTGAAAATAATGCTGCATGAACATGGAGGATATTGTTTCAAGATAGTGATTTTATTTCTAAATAAAATTTTATTTCTAAATACAAACTTTGAAATTTTTTCAGAGACCTTGACACTGTTTTGCATAGTGGCTGTACCAATTTGCCTTCCCACCAATATACAAGGGCTCCCTTTTTTCCACATTGTTGTCAACACATGTTATCATTTGACTTTTTGTAATAGCCATTCTAACAGTTATGAGGTGATATTGACATGGTTTTGATTTTCATTTTCCTGATGATTAGTGATGTTGAGAACATTTTCACTTATCATAGCCTTGTAGTATAGCCTGAAGTCTGGTAAATTGATGCCTCCCAATTTGTTCTTTTTTAATTTTTATTTTTTTTGTTTTAGCATATTATGGGGGTACAAATGTTTAGGTTATGTGTATTGCCCTTGCCCCGCCCGAGTCAGAGCTTCAACCCTGTCCATCCCCCAGACGGTACACACCACCTATTATGTGTGTATACACCCATCCCCTTCTCCCCCCTCCCATCTGCCTGACACCTGATGAATGTTGTTACTATATATGCACTTAAGTGTTGATCAGCTAATACCAATTTGATGGTGAGTACATGTGGTGCTTGTTTTTCCATTCTTGGGATACTTCACTTAGTAGAATGGATTCCAGCTCTATCCAGGATAATACAAGAGGTGCTAGATCACCATTGTTTTCTGTGGCTGACTAGAACTCCATGATATACATATACTACATTTTATTGATCCACTCATGTATTGATGGGCACTTGGGTTCTTTCCACATCTTTGCAATTGTGAATTGTGCTGCTATAAACATTCTAGTGTATATGTCTTTTTCATAGAATGATTTTTATTCTTTTGGGTA
>NW_012154840.1:3763501-3765015 GCF_000956105.1 Propithecus coquereli
GATTTTTATTATTTCCTTCTTTCTACTAACTTTGAGCTTGGTTCATTTTTCTTTATTTAGTTCCTTGAGGTATAACATTAGGTTGTTTACTTCACGTCCTTCTTATTTAATGTAGACATTTTTTTGCTATAAATTTCCTTCTTAAAACTGCTTTTGCTGCATCCCATACATTTTTATATGTTGTGTTTCCATTTTTGTTTGTATCAAGATATTTTTTGGTTTCCCTTTGGATTTCTTCTTTGACCTATCAGCTGTTCAGAAGCTTGTTTAATTTCCATATATTTGTGAATTTTCCAGTTTTCCCCCTGTTATTGATTTCTAGTTTCATACCATTGTGGTCAGAAAAGATACTTGATATCATTTCAGTCTTCTTAGATTTTTTTAAGACGTGTTTTGTGGCCTAACATATGATCTATCCTGGAGAATATTCTGTGTGCATTTGAGAAGAATGTGTATTTGTCTGCTGTTGGATAGAATGTCTCGTATATGTCTGTCAGGTCTATTTATTCTAAAGTATAGTTCACTTCCAGTATTTCCTTATTGATTTTCTGCCTAGATGTTCTATTGATTGTTGCAGTATAATATTAATGTCCCCTTCTATTGCTATCTATTTCTCCCTTCAGATGGGTTAATATTTGCTCTGTGTATTAGGTACTCTGGTGTTTGGTGTATATATGTTAATAATTATGCTATTCTTTTGATGAATTGACCCCTTTGTTATATATAATGACCTTATTTTTTTTCTTGTGACAGTTATTGACTTACAGTCTATTTTGTCTGATATAAGTATTGCCACCTCTGGTCTTTCTTGGTTATCATTTACATAGAATAGCTTTTTCTATCTCTTTAATTTTATTCTATGTGTGTCCTTAAAGGTTAAGTGAATTTCCTGTAGACAGCATATAGTTGAGTACATTTTTTAAATGCATTCAGTCACTCTATGTCTTTTGATTGGCTAAATAGTCTACTTGCATTAAAATGATTATTGATAGATAAGGACTTACTGTTGCCATTTCATTCTTTGTTTTCTGGTTGTATATCCTTCGTCCATTTCTTCCTTTCTTTCTGTATTCCTTTGTGATTTGATGATTTTGATAGTGGTGTGCATTGATTCCTTTCTTTTTAGCTTTTTTTGTAGCTACTACATATTTTGCTTTGTGGGAACCATGAGGCTTACATAAATAATCTTATGATTATTTTAAGTGTATAACAACTTTGATCACACACAAAAGCTCTGCACTTTTACTACCCTCATTATATATTTTTGATGTCACCCAATTCATATCTGTCTTATTGTATATCCATTATCAAGTTTTTGTAAGTGTAGTTAGTTTTAATACTTTTGTATTTTATTTTTATTTTTTTAATTTCAGCATATTACAGTGGTACAAATGTTTAGGTTACATATACTGCCTTTGCCCCACCCTAGTCAGAGCTTCAAGTGTGTACATCCCCCAGACGGTGTGCACTGCACCCATTAGGTGTGAATATACCCATCCCTTCCTCCCCCCTCC
>NW_012154840.1:3765065-3765959 GCF_000956105.1 Propithecus coquereli
TCTGCTATTTCCTTCCTCAGTGTTTCATAGTTCTCCCTGTAGAGGTCTCTTACTTCCTTAGTTAAATGTATTCCTATGTATTTTACTTTGTTGCTATTGTAAAGCATATTGAGTCTTTGATTTGGTTGACAGTTTGACTGTTGTTGGTGTATAGGAATGCTACTGATTTCTGTACATTGATTTTGTAACGTGAGACTTGGCTCAATTTGTTTATCAATTCCAGTATTTTTGGGGTTTTCCTCATATAAGATCTTATCATCAGCAGAGAGAGATAGTTTGACCTCTTCTGCCCCCGTTTGGATGTCCTTGATTTGCTTCTCTTGTCTGATTGCTCTGGCTAGAACTTCCAGCACTATGTTGAATAGAAGTGGTGATAGAGGGCAACCTTGTCTGGTTCCAGTTCTTAGTGAGAATGCTTTCAATTTTTCCCCATTCAGTGTGATGTTGGCTGTGGGTTTGTCATATATGGCTTATATCATTTTTAGATAAGTCCCATCTATGCCTATTTTGTTAAGCGTTTTTATCATAAAAGGGTGTTGAATTTTGTCAGAAAAACAAGCACCACATGTACTCGCCATCAAATTGGTATTAACTGATCAACATTTAAGTGCACATATAGTAATAACATTCGTCTGGTATCAGGAAGATGGGAGGGGGGAGGAGGGGATGGGTATATACACACACAATGTGTGCAGTACGCACCATCTGGGGGATGGACATGCTTGAAGCTCTGACTCAGGTGGGACAAAAGCAAGATACATAACCTAGCCATTTGTACCCCTGTAATATGCTGAAATAAAAAAAATTAAAGAAAAAGAATGAGAATATTTTCATATAACTGTTGGCTATTTGTATGTCTTCTTTGGAGAAATGTCTATTCAGTTCTTTTGCTTA
>NW_012154840.1:3775069-3777721 GCF_000956105.1 Propithecus coquereli
CTAGAATTATAAGTATTTGCACCCTGCCAGTATAGTACTATAGTATTCTAAATTTGACTCTATGCTGAACTTTACCAGTGAGTTTTATACTCTCATATATTTTCGTGTTATTAATTAGCAGCCTTTTATTTTAGCTCAAATAACTCCCTTTAGCATTTCTTGTAAGGCAGGACTTGTCCTGATGAACTCCTTCAGCCTGTGTTGCAAAATTCTTTATTTCTTTTTCATTTCTGAAGGAAATCTTTGCCAGGTAAAGTACTCTTGGTTGGCAGTTTGTTTTTTTCTTTTCAGCAATTTGAATGTATCATCCCATTCTCCTTGCCCGCAAGGTTTCTACTTAGAAATCTGTTAATAGTATTACTGAAGGTTTCTTTGTATGTTACAAGTCTCTTTTCTCTTGTTGCTTTCAAAATTCTCAGTGTCTTTGATTTTTGAGAATATGATTATAATATGTCTTAGTGAATTCTTCTTTGAGTTGAAACTTACTGGAGATCTTTGAGCTTCATGTACCTGGATTTTCATATCTTGTCCCAGATTTGGGAAGTTTTCAGTTATTATTCCTTTAAATAAGCTCTCTGTTCTTTTCTCTCTTTCTTGTCTTTCTAAAAGTTTTATAGTGCTAAAGTTAGCTCTCTGATGCTTTTCATAGATCCTGTAGTCTTTCTTTCTTTATTTCCATTCTTTCTCTTTTTTCTTCCCTGAGTAGATGATTTCAAATGATCTGTCTTTGAATTTTTTTTCCTCTGCCAGATCTAGTCTGCTGTTGAAGCTCTCTATTGCATTTTTTAATCTCAGTCATCGTATTCTTCAGATCCAAAATTTTTGTTAGGTTCTTTTTTATGTTTTTATTTCTATCTTTTTGAGTGTCTGGTTTTTTTCTTGAGTGTTTTTCTGGTTTTGTTAAATTTTTTATCTGTGTTCTTTTGTAGTGCCTCATGTTCTTTTGAGCATCCTTAGAGTAATTATTTTGAATTATTTGTCAGGCAATTCATGGATCTTCAATTCTTTGGGTTTGGTTAGTGGAAGGTTATTTTATTACTTTGGTGGTGTCATATACAGGTGTCTGTTTATTTGAAGAAGTCACCTTTTCCAGAGTTTATGTTCTGGCTCTGGTAGGCAAGAACCTTCATCTGTAGGGGTCACACTGGAATGTGCTATGGCACTGAGTATAGGGCTGTGGGGCAACAAATGTGGGGGCGTGTGGTAGCTCCGGGTCCAGTGGGTATGGTGTCTCATCCATTCAGGCAACTTGGGCTTGCAACATTGTCAACTTTGTGGTCCTTGTTGGAAAGAGCTGTGGGGGTCCATAGTGGCTGTGGGAGCTTTTGATGTCCTCAATAGTGCCTCCAGGTTCACACATGCGTGGTAGTATGGGCCAGGGCCAGTGGTAGGAGGAGCCAGGGCCACCTGCATAGGCATGTTGGTGATGGGGTCTGATGGCATCTGTATGAATGGCTATAGTTGTCTAGCCTGGTGGCATGCACATGCATGGTTGCAGTGTCCAACTGCAGGCCAGTGATAGGGGTTAGGCTGAGTGCATGTATGTGTACACCTACAGAGCCTGAACTGGTGGCATACATGCATGCAGCTGCACAGGCCAGCTACAGGGCAAGTACCTTAGTTTGTGAAGATACTAGAAGGTAGGGTCAGCTGCATGTGCACATGCTGGTGCTACGGCCTGGGCTGGTGGCAAGCACATGTGCATCTGCAGTGGTAAACTGTGGGCATGTGTGTGCTGCAGTGGGGGCTGATGATGGAGTTTGGATGGCAGCGTGTGCATATGCAGCTTAGGTACCAAAGCTGGTGGGGTGCATGGGCATGGCTGCAGAAGACAGCTGCAGATGCAAGCCCAGTGATAGAGGCTGGTGATGGGAGTTGGTGCCAAGTGCTTGTGTATGCCTAGCTGTGGGGCTGTGGGTGGTGGTGTGTATGAGCCCAGCTGCAAGGGTTGTGAGTGAAGTGTGGTGGTGGGGTCCATGTCCTGCAGTAGGGTGTAAGGCCATTCGTGGGCATGTACATGGTGGCCGTGTTGGGTCTCTTGGTCAGGGCACCCATAGCAAGAGCAGGTTGGGTGGCTCTCGGGAGGGGTTAAAGGAGAATGATGGTGACTTAGGCACCTGGAGACTGTAAAGGTGAAAAACTGGTAAAAGCAACAGGGGTCTTCTGTGGCTATGTTGGCTGTTGGTTTCTTTAGTGGTAAAAGCTGCTGAGGTCTTCTGTAGAGCAAGCCTCTGGGGTCCTCAATGAATTCAGTGAACATTGGCAGGTTCCCTTCAGTGGTGAAAGCTGTGGGGGATGCACATTGACCACAAGGGCTGCTGAGGTCTTCAGAGCAGACCAATGGGAACTGAGGTGGCTCCCACCTTATGGCTGATACTGACATCCACCATCCTTATTTCACCTCCTGTCTTCTGGAGACATCCATCTTCAGATGTCTTAGTTATGTCAGCCTCCCCAGTGATGTGGGTAGGGCGAAACTGAAGCCGGTCAGTTGGGCAGTGCCCTGAAAGGCTGGAGAAGTTGGTTATTCACCCTGCTTTTCTTTTTCATGTGAAGAGATCTTATAGCCCTGGAGTTCCCTCTCTGTGCTGAGCAGTGCTGACCTAGGGGATGCAATGTTGTAGGCAAAATAAAACTGTTCTTTGGCCGGGC
>NW_012154840.1:3779051-3790356 GCF_000956105.1 Propithecus coquereli
GGAGCATTTTTTCATATGTTTGTTGGCCATTAGTCTATCTTCTTTTGAGAAGTTTCTGTTCATGTCCTTTGCCCACTTTTTGATAGGGTTATTTGATTTTTTCTTGCTGATTTTCCTGAGTTCTATATAGATTCTAGTTATCAGCCCTTTATCAGATGTGTAACATGCAAATATTTTCTCCCGTTCTGTAGGTTGTCTGTTTGCTCTCATAATAGTTTCCTTGGCTGTGCAGAAGCTTTTAATTTTTGTGCATAATTGTGAGTTTAGGGTCCAAATTCAATCTTTGCATGTGACTATCTGGTTGTCCCAGTACCACTTTTTGAATAGACAATTCTTTCCCCGTTGAATGGTCTTGACACCTTTGCTAAAAATCAATTAATTGGAGAGATGTGAGTCTGTGGATCACTTTGGGGAATATTGACATCTTAATAATATTAAGTCTTCCAATCCAGGAACATGGGATGTCCATTTATTTAGGTAATCTTTAATTTCTTTCAGCAATGTTTTGTAGTTTTTAGTTTATCAATCATGTACCTCCCTGGTTAAATTTATTCTTAAGTATTTTATTCTTTTTGATGCTATTGTAAATGGAATTATGCCTTAGTGCATTTTGGCTGTTATAACTAAATGCCATAAACTGGGTGGCTTATGAACACACACATCTACTTTTCACTGTTCTGGAGGGTGGAAAGTCCAAAATCAAGCCTCCAGCAGATTTGGTGTCTAGTCATTCCTCACAGACTGTGCCTTCTTGCTGCATCTTCACATTGTGGAAGGAGCAAGGCAGCTCTCTGGGCACTATTTTATAAGGGAACTAATCCTATTCATGAAGGCTCCTCCCTCAGGATCTAATCACCTCTCAAAGGCCCCACATTTCCTTTTTTTTTTTTTTTTTTGATTTTGTGCTATAGCTAGAAAAAATCTTCTGTTGCAACAGGGGAATCTGGCTATGTTGCCCAGGCTGGTCTTGAACTCCTGGCCTCAAGTATTCTCTCCTCTTCAACTCCTCAAAGTGCTGGGATTATAGACATGAGCCACCATTTCTGCCCCTTCAACCTCTTTATATCATCACCTTGGGGGTTAGGCTTCAACATATGAAATTTGGAGGAACAAAAACATTAAGATCATAGCAAATTGTTTTTTTATTTGCAATATTGTATTGTTTATTGCTAGGGTGTGGAAATACAACTGATTTTTTTGTTAAGATAAATCATTCAACTTTGCAGAATTTGTTTATTAGCACTACTAATCTTTTTGTGTGGATTCTATAGGATTTTCTATATGTGAAATCATGCTATCTGTGAATAGAGATAGTTTTACTCCTTGTCTTGTTTCTCATCTTAGGAGTAAAACTTTTAGTCTGGTGTCAGCTGTGAGTTTTTCATATATGGCCTTTATCATGTTGAGGAATTTTTCTTGTATTTATAGTTTTTTATTAGGAAAATTGTCAAGTGGTCTTTTTGTATCAGTTGAAATGATCATGTGGGTTTTCCCTTTCATTCTATTAATATGCTGTATTACATTTATTGATTTTAAAAATATGAACCACCCTTGTGTTCCTGGGATAAATCCCAAATGCTCACGATGTATAATCCTCTTAATATGCTTCTGAATTCCGTTTGATCATATTTTATTGAGAATTTTTGTATCTGTATTCATAAGGGATATTAGCTTATAGTTTTTTTTCTTGTGATATCTTTACTAACTTCCATATTAGAATTATGATGGCCTCATGGACTAAGTTAGGAAGTGTTCCCTCAGCTTCTATTGTTTGGAAGAGTTTGGGGAGAATTGATGTTCATTCTTCTTAAATTATTTGTAGAGTTCACCAGTGAAGCCATCTGGTCCTGGACTTTTCTTCACTGAAAGTTTTCTTTCATTTTTATTTTTTATTACAGATTTAATCTTTTGTCAGATTTTCTAATGCTTCTTGATTAAGTTTTGGTATCTTGTGTGTTTCTAAGAATTTTTCATTTCATCTATATTATCTAATTCATTGGTGTAAAGTGGTTCAAAGTATTTTCTTATAATCCTTTTTCTTTCTGTAAGGTCAGTAGTCATGTCTCCATTTCCATTTCTGACTTTAGTGAGTCTTCTATCTTTTTTTCTTAGTCAGCCTAGCTAAAGTTTTGCCAAATTTTTTGATCTTTTTCAGGAACCAACTTTTGGTTTCATTGATTTTCTCCATTGTTTTTCCATGCTATATTTTTCAAACTCCTCCCTAATTGTTATTATTTCCTTGCTTCTGCCAGCTTTGGGTTTAGTTTGCTTTTATTTTTAAGTTCCTCAAGTTGTAAAGTTTGGTTATTGATTTGTGATCTTTTTTCTTTTTTAATGGAAGCACTAACAGCTATAAATTTCCCTCTGAGTGCTGATTTTGCTGCATTTCATTAATTTTGGAATGTTGTGTTTTTGTTTTCATTAGTATAAAAGTATTTTCTAATTTCCTTCATGATTTCCTTTTTGACTCATTAGTTGTTTAAGAGTGTGTCATCTAATTTCCACATATTTGTGAATTTTGTAGTTTTCCTTCTGTTATTAATTTCTAGTTTCATTCCATTGTGGTGAGAGAAGATATATTAGATTATTTCAATCTTTTAAAATTTATTGTGGCTATTGTTTTGTGACCTAACATATGGTTTATACTGGAGAATGTTTCATGTGCACTTGAAAAGAATATGTACTCTGCTGTTTATGGGTGGAGTGTTCTGTGTAGGTCTATTATATTTAGTTGGTTCATATTGCTTTTCAAGACCTTTACTCCTTTACTTATTCTGTCTGGTTGTTTTATCCATTATTGAAAGTGATGTACTGAAGGCTCTAACTATTATTGCAGTGTTGTCAATTTCTACCTTTATTTCTCAATGTTTGCTTTATATACGTTGGGCCTCTATTGTTAGGTATATATATTTATAATTGTTATATCTTTATGATAGAGTTTTCTTTTTTATCAATGTATAATGTCCTTTTTGTCTCTTGTTTCAATTTTGACTTAACATCTGTTTTATCTGATATTAGTATAGCCACCACAGCTCTTTTTTGGTTACTGTTTGCATAGAATATCTTTTTCCATCCCTTTCACTTTAAGTACATGCATGTCTTTGGATCTAAAGTGAGTATCGTATAGATAGCACATAGTTGGATGATTTTTAAATAATCCATTCTGCCAATCTCTGCCTTTTAAGTGGAGGATTTAATATATTTACATTTAAAATAATCACTGATAAGGAAAGACTACTTTTTCTCTTTTTTTGCTATTTGTTTTCTGTGTGTCACATCTTTTTTGTTCCTCAAATCCTTCATCATTGCCTCTGTTTTCTTTAACTGACTTTATTTTGTAGTCACATGTTTTGATTCCTTCTCATTTTTTAGGTGTTTTAAAAAGTCATTTTCTTAGTGGTTAGACTGGGAATTAGGGTAACCACTAAGAAAATATACGTAAACATCTTAAACTTATAATCATCTAGATTGAAACAATATCAATTTAATTTCAACAGTATAAAAAACTGGTCATATACAGCTCAGTCTCTCCCCCTTTAAGTTGTTAATATCACAAAATACATCTTTATACATTGTGTGCTCTTTAACATAGACTTATAATTTTTGTTTTATGCATTTGTATTTTAAATTATGTAGGAAAAAAGAATAAATATAAACTCAAAATGCAATAATACTAGCTTTTATGTTTACTTCTACAATAACCTTTAGCAATGTCTTTTATTTCTTCAAATGGCTTTGAGTTACTTTCTTGTGCCATTTCATTTCAACCTGAAGAACTTCCATTAGTATTTATTTCTTGAAGAGCAGGTCTACTGTTAGTGAACTCTGTCTGCTTTTGTTTACCTGAGAGTATCTTAATTCTCTTTCCTTTATAAGAATAGTTTTTCTGGATATCAAATACTTGGTTGACAGTTTTTTTCTTTCAATACTTTAAATATATCATCCCACTTCCTTGTGACATTCATGGTTTCTGATGAGACATCGGCTGCTAATGATGACTATTTCTTCTATGTGTCAAGTAGCTGCTTTTTTGCTGCTTTCTACATTTTCTGTTTGTCTTTTGACAGTTTTATTATGTCTTGGTGTAGATATCTTTGTTTATATTAATTGTGGTTGATTGAGCTACTTGTATGTGTAGATCATGTCTTTTATCAAATTTGGGAAGTTTTAAACCATTACTTCTTCAAGCATCCTCTCAATCACCTTCTCTCTCTCCTTTCTTGTGACTCCCACTGTCACATTACATGTTGGTACACTTGATGGTGTCCCACAGGCCTCTTAGACTGTTCATTTTTCTTCTTTACTTCTTTCTTATTTGTACTCCTCAGACTGGATAATTTCAATTGTCCTATCTTACAGTTCACTAATTCTTTTCTACTTGCTCAAATCTGCTGTTGAAGTTCTCTAGTGAAATTTTCACTTCACTTATTGTATTTTTAGCTGTGGATTTTCTATTTGTTTTCTTTTTATCATTTCTATCTCTTTATTGATGTTCTCTATTTCTTAGGATACTTTTCCACTGATTTCATTTAGTTCTTTGTCTATGGTTTCTTTGAGCTCTTTAAGCATATTTAAGATGGTCTATTTAAAGTTTTTGAGTAGTAAGTGCCATGTCTGTGCTTCCACAGGGACAGTTTATGTTAATTTATTTTTCCTGTTAGTGGGACATACTTTCTTGTTACTTTGCATATCTCATTTTTAGTTGTGGTTAAAATTGGAGAATTATAATATCATTGCTCTGGAAATCAGATTCTCTTCCTCCCCAGCAGGGAATGTTGTTGCTTGCTGTGAGTTATAGTTGTTTGTTTATTGACTGCTTTTAAAACTATTTTTAGTAATTTTTAAAGACCATGTTATTTGTTGTTTATGGTCTTTGATGTTTCTGTTCTTTTAGCTGTTGGTCAGCTAGTGATTTGACTGAGATTTCCTTAAACACTTGGAATGAAAAAAGACAAAAAAACTGTCCCATTCTTCTCAGATTGATTTTGTCTTGGGGCACTGCTTTAAGACTAAGCCAGTCTGCTTAATGCTCTGCCTTATCCTTTACTTCCTACTTGCACTGAGCCTGAAGATCAGCCAGAGTTAAGAGGTAAGGTCTTTTCAGAATATACATTCTAACCTGTGCATGTGTGTGGCTCTTAGATTCCTTGTTATGTAAAGGAACATTTGTTTGTTGTTATCATTACTTTTTATCTTATAGTTTGGATAATTTCTATTAACTTCTATTCAATTTAAATAACATTCCTTTGCTGTACCCAATTTTCTGGTAAGTCCATTCAATTAATCCTTCATTAATTTTTTAAAATTAATAGACTTTACTTTTTAAAGCAGATTTAGGTTTTCAGAACCTTGAGATACAGCAGTATTAAAATTAGTTCAATTAATAATCCTACAATGGCCCCTAAGTGTTCAAGGAAGAGTTACATGTCTCTCACTTTAAATCAAAAACTAAAAATGATTAAGCTTAGTTAGGTAGGCATGTCAAAAACTGAGATCTGCCAAAAGTTAGACCTCTTGCACTAAACAATTAGTTAATCTGTGAGTGTAAAGAAAAAATTCCTGAAGGAAATTAAAAATGCTGCTCCAGTGAAAATACAAATTATAAGAAAGCAAAACAGCCTTATTGCTGATATGGAGAAAGTTTTAGTGGTCTGGATAGATCAAAATAGACACAATATTTCCTTAAGACAAAGCCTAATCCAAGGCAAGGCCTTAACTCTTTTTAATTCTAAGAAGGCTCACAGAGGTGAGGTAGCTACAGAAGAAAATTTGAAGATATCAGAAGTTGGTTAATGAGATTTAAGGCAAGAAGCTCTCTCCGTAACATCGAAGTGCAAGATGGAACAGCAAGTGCTGATGGAGATGCCACAGCATGTTATCCAAAAGGCTTAGCTAATATCACTGATTAAGGTGGCTACACTAAACAACAGATTTTCACTGAAGACAAAACAACAGAGAGGAGAAGTCAATGCCTGTCTTCAAAGCTTCAAAGTATACACTGACTCTTTTGTTAGGGGCTAATATAGCTGGTGACTTCAAGTTGAAGCCAGTGCTCATTTGCCATTCCCCAAATTCTAGGATCCTTAAAAATTATGCTAAATCTACTCTGCCTGTGCTCTATAAATGGAACAAAACCTGGGTGAAAGTACATCTGCTTACAGCATGGTGTACTGAATATTTTAAGTCCACTGTTGTGGCCTACTGCTCAGAAGAAAAGATTATTTTCAAAACATTACCGATAATTGACAATGTGCATGGTCACTCAAGAGCTCTGATAGACATGTACAAAGAGATTAATATTGTTTTTGTGCCTGCTAACACAACATCCAATCTGCAACCCATGTATCAAGGAGTAATTCCAACTTTCAAGTCTTACTATTTAAAAAATACATTATGTAAGGATATAACTGCCATAAATAGTGTTTTCTTGGATGGATCTGGGCAAAGTAAATTGAAAACCTTCTGGAAAGGATTCATCATTTTATTTTATTTTATTTTCGAGACAAAGTCTCACTCTGTTGCCTGGGCTAGAGTACCATGGTGTCAGCCTAGCTCACAGCAACCTCAAACTCCTGGGCTCAAGCAATCCTTCTATCTCAGCCTCCTGAGTAGCTGGGACTACAGGCATGTGCCACCATGACCAGCTAATTTTTTTCTGTATATTTTTAGTTGTTCAGCTAATTTCTTTCTATTTATAGTAGAGACGGGTCTCGCTCTTACTCAGGCTGGTCTCAAACTCCTGAGCTCAAATGATCCACCTGCCTCAGCCTCCCAGAGTGCCAGGATTACCAGGCATGAGCCACCACACCCGGCCAGGATTCATCATTTTAGATGCCATTAAGAACATTCATGATTCATGGGATGAGGTCAAAATATCAACATTAACAGGAGTTTAGAAGAAGTTGATTCCAATCCTCATGGATGACTCTGAGGAGCTCAAGACTTCAGTGGAAGAAATCCCTGTAGATATGGTGAGAATATCAAGAGAACTAGAATTAGAAGTGGAGCCAGAAAATGTGACTGAATTGCTGAAATATCATGATAAAACTTTGATGAACAATGAGTTGCTTCTTATGGATGAGCAGAGAACGTGGTTTCTTGAGATGGAATCTATTCCTGGTGAAGATTCTGTGAACATTGTTGAAATGACAGCAAAGGATTTAGACTATTACTTAGTTGATAAAACAGCCACAAGGTTTGCGAGGATTGACTACAGTTTTGAAAGAAGTTCTACTGTAGGTAAAATTCTATCAAACAGCATGGCATGCTACAGAGAAACCTTTTGTGAAATAGTCCATTGAAATGGCAAACTACATTGTTGTCTTATCTTAAGAAGTTGCCACAGCCATCCCAACCTTCAGCAACCACCAGCCTGATCAGTCAGCGGCCATAAACATTGAGGTAAGGCCCTCCACCAGGAAAAAGATTATGACTTTCTGAAGGCTCAGGTGATCATTAGCAATAACATATTTTAAAATTTAGGCATGTACATTTTAAAAAACATAATGCTACTACACACTCAATAGACTACAGTATAGTGTATACATAACTTTTATATGAACTGGAAAACCAAAAAAATTGTCCAACTTGCTTTATTGTGATATTTGCTTTATCACAGTGGTCTGGAACCAAACCTGAAATATCACTGCGGTATGCCTGTACTGACTATTATTTATCCTTGTGACCTTATTCCCACAACTTCCATTTAAATAGCTTATATTTCAGCCAAATTCTAATTATTGTCTTATTCAGTGCCCTGTACTTTCCTGTCTTAGTGTCCTGCTTCATGTTGTTTTCCTTTGTTTAGAGTAAAAATTCTTAACTTAGAATCCGTTGTTCAATGGAGGAACTTCAAAGAGTCCATGAATGTACACAAATTATGAGCAAAATTCCACGAGTCTTGGAATATGTGATTTTTTTCTGAAGAAGGGGTCCAGAGCTTTCCTCAGATTTTCATCAGAGTCTGTGACTAAAAACAAGAGCAAAAGGTAATAATTAATGCTTTAGGCTATTCTTCTGCCTTCTTCTCCCTTTTTAGTAAACAAATCCTACTCATTTCTCAGGGCCGAGCTTAAATGTTACCTCTTTCATGACACTTCCCCCTTTATCTGGAAATCATCTCTTCTTTGGTTTAACTCTCAGATTAACTTTATCTCTATAGCTCTGAAGGTACTTTTCACTTTCTGTCATGTATTATAGCTATGAATATATTTTATATGAGTTTGAATCTTACTTCTATCACTTAATAGTTTTGTGTCCTTGGAAAAGACATTGACTCTCTTTTAAGCTTTATTGGTAAAAGAGCGGTGATAATACCTATCCCACAGGTTCATGATGAGGACTAAATTAAATAAGATAAAATATTTTAAACACTATGTTTTGCCTGACATTTAGTAGGTACCTAATATATGTGAATTACATTATATGCAAGTAACAGAAAACCTAACAATGGCT
Organism: Propithecus coquereli; assembly: GCF_000956105.1. Classification (NCBI taxonomy): domain Eukaryota; kingdom Metazoa; phylum Chordata; class Mammalia; order Primates; family Indriidae; genus Propithecus; species Propithecus coquereli. The sequence goes on from NW_012154840.1 coordinate 3,787,506, forward strand.
TCAACCATAACAACATTTTTGTTTACTTATTGAGAAATATGGAGGTGGTGGTTCTGGAATTCATTCAATGGCTAAATGATGTCATGAAATACCTAAACTATCTCTGTCCTTTTCCTTCATCATTTTAGTATGTGGCTTTTTGTCTTCACTCTTGCTGCCTCGTTGTTGCAAGATAACTGCTGCAGCTTCAGGCACAGATATAACGTTTTCTTCTCATTTGGCTGGAGAAAGCCTAGTAAAATCTTCCACAGAAGCCTTCCAAAAGACTTCTCCTTACATTTCTTTGTACAGAACTTCATCACATGATCACTTCTCGTTGCAAGGGTGTCTGGGAAAGTGAGGATTTGGCAAAGAGAAATGAGAATACCTTGCATGGCTTAAAGGAATCATGATTTATCACTTGAGGCTGGGGTATATTGCTATTCCAAACAAAAGTGAAGTACTTTTAGCAAGAAACAAGAGGATAGTTAGCTTTAACATTTTTTAATTTATTTTTAATTGATACCTAATAATTGCACATATTTCTGGGGTAATGTGATATTTTGATACATGCATACAAGGTGTAATAATCAAATGAGAGTATCTATAATATCCATCACCTCAAACGTTTATCATTTCTTTGTGCTGGGAATATTTCAACTCTTCTCTGCTATTTTGAAAATGTATAATAAATTTTTATTAACTATAGTCACCCTATTGAGCTATAGAACACTAGAACTTATTCCTTCAATCTAATTATATATTTGTACCTATTAACCAAATTTTCTTCATCTCTCCTACCCTTCCCAGCCTCTGGCAACCAGCGTACCACTCTCTACCTCCATGAGATCAACTTTTTTAGCTCCCACATGTGAGTGAGAACATGTAATATTTGTTTTTCTGTGCCTGGCTTATTTCACTTAACATAATGACCTCCAGTTCCATCCATGTTGCTACAAATGACAGGATTTAATTTTTTAATGCCTGAATAGTATTCCATTGTGTATATGTAATACATTTTCTTTATCCATTCATTCATTGATAGACGCTTATGTTGATTTCATATCTTGGCCATTGTGAATAGTGCTGCAATAAACATGGGGACGGAGGTATCCCTTTGACATACTTATTTCCTTTCATTTGGATAAATACCCAGTAGTGGTATTGCTTGGTGGTATGGTAGTTTTATTTTTGTTTTTTTGGAAACCTCCATGCTGTTTTCCATAATGGCTATACTAGTTTACATTCCCACCAGTAGTGTATAAGAGTTCCCTTTTCAAGGACAGTACTTTTGAGTAGGTAATGAAGTTCCCATTGACCTTTTACCTCTTATCTTTTCTTCTGTGAGCTTCTGAAGGCAAGATCCATATCTTCTTTCTTTCCATAAATCCAGCATGTAATATAGTACCTGGCATATAGTAGGTGTTTCCTGAGTGTTTAATCAATGAAAATCAACCTGGCTGTGGTAGGTGAATTCTCTATACTAACAACTGGCTATCATTAGCCCTGTTAGAAAAACAAGCATTAAAAATAAGATTATATAAAAATCTGTAGTTCTTAGTTCCTGAAGAGAATGTTCCAGAATACTGACTCTGGGGCAGGGAGATAAACTGCATTGCTACGCTAGGCTGCCCATCTTGTGTGTGATTTCCAAAGCTTGTTTGGACTTGCTGAAAGGTCTTGTTTTGGTCTTGATCAGTGACATTTACATAAGTTTGGCACCCTTGGTTGTTCTAAAAGATATATTGACGTGTTTGTGGGGGTTTGATCTCCTGGGTCTTGATGAAGTCAGAATTCCCTTTCTTCTGAATGGCTCCAAATGTTGGTTACACAATTCATTTGAACACCAGACATGGGAGAGGCAAGGAGACATAACCTGCTTACTCACTGGAAAAGGAACCATGTCTATTACAAATGCAATAAGGAAATAGTACTTTCGGAGACAGTTATAGTCAGGGACCATGGAAAACAGCTTTTATCTTTGTTTTCCAGTCTTTTCAAAGATTAAAAATAAAATATTCATTAATTTGAAAGTTTAATTGAAGAATCTCTGCTCCTAGTCACAGTTAGATTACTGCAAAGTCTTCCTACTTGATCTCCTTACCTCCATTCTTACACCCTGTAATCTGTCTTGTATATGTTGCAAGATGAAATTTTTCTAAAACTTCTATACTAGTTTACATTCCCACCAGTTTACTCTTTTCTCAAAAACCACCCATAATGCTCTAGTATACATAGGCTAAACCCCAGAATTTTAGGCCTGGCACACAAGACCCTTTGTAGTCTGGTTCTTATTTACTTTTCTAGTCTTATCTCTCATGTGTTATTTAGTTATAACAGTCTCTTCACTGGTCCCCAAAGATGCCATTGTATTTTCGTTCACACTATCCCACTATCTTCTAATTTAAATCCCACCTACTCTTTAAACTCAATTCCTACCTCCTCTTGATCATTTTCAGACCATGTCAGCATCTTTGCTCTCCTTCAGCACTTATGGCCTGTACTATGTCATTGGTGCTTGGCACACTCTTTCCCATTTGTTTGTCTTGTACTTGACTATAAACTTGACTATAAACTCCTCATAGGAGGGGCTTATGTTCCTCCCCTTCTATGTTCCCCTCAGCACTCTGGCCTGATCACAAACTTTTCTATATTGTGCTGTAAGTTTGTTTCCTTTTATTCTTTCCATGTGTTGATTAATAGAAGGGCAAAGTAGCCCAGAAAGTGTGCCAGCCTGGAATTCTACACTATGCCATGGGTAATATTAATCTATGCACGGATGATTTAGGAGACACTATTTTTAGTCAAATGATCTTTCTACTATATTCTGTATTGTCAGCCATTAACATCATATGAAAGCATCTTCTGTATT
>NW_012154840.1:3791933-3808103 GCF_000956105.1 Propithecus coquereli
AAAAAAAAAAAAAAAAAAAGAAAAGAAAAGAAAAAAGATTCGTCAAAGTCCTTCACATTGATTCTGATGCATACTCAGATTTGAGAACCACTAGACTAACTAGAAGTTGATAACCAATAATGACACCCTTATACCAAGTCAAAGCATGTTACAAAAATAACTCAAGGGCTTTGGAGTCAGAGGACTTGTATTCAAATTCCACCTTCTTCCTATATCAGCTGAGAAACCTTGGACTATCATTTCACCTCTTCGAGTTTCTCTTTCCTCATCTATTAAAAAGGGCTAATGGTAATATCTACCTCATAGAGTTACTGTGATGATCAAATGAGACGATGTATATGAAAGTTCTTTGTAGACCATATTGGGCTGTACAACCTCTTTTTAATTAATTTTCTCAGCTTTAGGCCCAGTGCTTGTATGAAGTTGATCCCAACCTAAAGTGACCTTACCCTTAGAGAATGGGAGTAACTCACGTCACATTTTAGAGTCTCTAATACCTCTTCAGAAATCCAATGGCTCTGGAAGTAGGAGAAAAACAAAGACCAGTGTGGGTTGAAAGTAATTTTTTGTCCTTTGAAAGACTTGCAGTGGTAGCCATCTTGAGTCTAAGCCATTATTCATGGAAGAGTGGGCTTCTCTGATGAACTGGTGGTCTGGGCTTTCAGGGGATTTGTCTTAATTTGTTTTAAAACCTGCCAGTTTTGTTTTTATTTAGTGAAGGAGAATGAGAAAATAGCTATATGCTGGCACCTAGGGTTGGGAAGAAAACCAGCTAACCCCATGGACTCTAATGTATAGGCAGAAGGGACAGGTTAATCAAGGGTGTCTGAAAGACACTGGGGAACAAGTAGAGATGTTTCAGAGCAATGAGAAGAGATGTTCTCCTCATACCTGTATGCCACAAGTATGATCATGGTGCCTTGAGGATCCTAGGGAATCTGGAAATGCTTTTGGTCAGACAGAGTTTACAGCTTTGGGGGCAACTGCAAACAGCCCCCTTACTCATAAACAGCACTGTCAACAGTGGGGAGGTGTCTCTGGAAAATAGCTTTAAGAGTAGTGGGTATCGCTTGTAGGTAGGGACATTTACAAAACTTCATAGGCTCTAAGCTTTTCAAAGTTCCACCCATCATCCTATCAAACATAATAAAATGTACCCCCTATACACATGAAATGGAATTTTCTTGCTGAAAAAATTAGAAAATATTTTTAAAATATTGCTTTTGAAATTATTTGGCTATACCTACCTCCTTTAATTTGCAGTTGGCTGTAATCCCTACATAATCATAATGCATACTTGGGAATTCTTGTGAAGTGAGAAAATATAACTCACAAATTGTTTTCAAATGTAATACAATTTTTTATGAATATTAAAAGTAACAATGATTGAAGTTTGCATACATTAAACATTCATTTCCACATTACAGTTTTTTTTCATATTTCAGAGCAAACAAGGATAAAATGACCCTAATTATAGAATTGGATACCTAAACTGTATGAGCACTGGTGGTGAACACATGTGAGACACCACAAGGACCCCCAGGAATACTTAGAAGAAGTTTTCAGGGGCCTGGGATCTTGCATTATGCAGGTGTGGACAAGAGCTGGTGTAACTTGGGTTATTACAATCAGGTGACATCTATAAGCAGGTGAGACTGAGAGAAATTCAAATAATAGACCTAAAAGATGTGACAATGGAGAGGCCTACAAGAGGGCAGTTATCAATCAGCTCAAAGGGAACTCAGTGAAAAAAACAAAATGAAACCAAAAAACAGATTTTGGCATCTTATTGAGGACTATGGCTAATTCTTGCCCTTTCTCTTGGTCCGATTGGCTGCCTGGGGGAAGATTCTGTTCTGAAGTTTCTCAAACCAAAAACCTGGGAGTCATCCTTGACTCCTTCACCTTCCCTTAAACCCCACATATAATCTCTCATTAAGGTTTTTGGATTTTACCTCTAAAAAAAACATCTATAATATGCTGAAATAAAAAAAAAAAAAAAACAAAAAAACATCCTGAATCCATTAACTTTTTTCTACCTCCCCTGCCAATAACTATGTTCCAAGACACGATCATTTTTCTCCTGGAGTATTGTAACAGCTTCCTAACTTGTTATCCCTGCTCCGACATTTACATATCTATTTATCTATGCATACAGAGATACATATACACTATATCTGCTGTCCATCTTCCACATAGCATCTACAGTTATCTTTCAAAAATGTAAGCTAGGTCACATAATTTTCTTCTTAAAATTCTCCAGTGGCTTCCTACTTCACTTGGAATAAAATCCAAAAAGCCCCTACATAATCTGCCACCGTCTTATCTCACTAGCTTCATGCCCCACCACTCTCCCTGGGATCCATTACATTCCAGTCATACTGGATTTCTCTCACACCCTCAGATTGCTTCCTGCTATAAGGCCTTTGCATATGATATTCTCTCTACCTGGACTCGTCAGCTTTGCATTTTACCCTTGCCTAACTCTCATACGTTGGGTCTCAGTACAACTGTAACCTCTTTAGAGACTCTTTCCATGTTTGCATTTTTTAATATAGCTTCCATGTTATTTTCTTAGTACCTTATTTCCTTCATAGAAATTATTATTATTTATAAATATTTTATTTATATGTTTGGTTATTCTCTCTTTTTTTATTTCAAAATATTAAAGGGGTACAAATGTTTAGGTTACATGGATTGTTTTTGTAATGCTTGAGTCCTGGCTATAGGTGTGCCTGTCACCGAACTAATGTTAATAGTACTATTAGATTGCTTTATTCTCCTCTCCCCTCCCCTCTGGTTGCTTTCCACTGAGTTTTACTTCCCTTTGTGCACATATGTACTCATTGGTTAGTTCCAATTTAATAGTGAATACATGTGGTGTTTGTTTTTACATTCTTTAGACACTTCACTTAGGAGAATGCTCTCCAGTTTCAACGAGATTGTTGCAAAAGGTATTAATTCATCTTTTTACGGCTGAGTAGTACTCTGTGGTGTACATATATCATTTTATTAATCCACTCATGAATGGATGGGCACTTGGATTGATTCCACATCTTTGCAATTGTGAACTGTGCTGCAATAAACATTCAAGTGTAGGTGTCTTTTTGATAAAATGACTTATTTTCCTTTGGGTAACTACCCAGTACTGGGATTGCTAGATTTAATGGTAAGTCTACTTTTAGTTCTTTTTGAGGAATCTCCATACTGTTTTCCATAGAGGTTGTATTAATTTGTAGTCTCACCAACAGTGTATAAGATTCCTTTCTCTCTGCATCCATGCCAGCATCTATTGTTTTTGGACTTTTTAATAAATGCCATTCTACCTGGGGTAAGGTGATATCTCACTGTGGTTTTAATTTGCATTTCCCTGATGATTAGTGATGTTGAGAATTTTCTTATATATTTACTGGCCATTTGTCTTTCTTCTTTTGAGGAGCTTTTGTTCATGACTTTTGCCCACTTTTTAATAGAGTTGTTTGTTTTTTTCTTGCTGACTTGCTCGAGTTCTTTGGACATTCTGGATATTAACCCTTTATCAGATGTGTAGCTTGTGAATATTTACTCCCATTCTGTAGGTTTTCTATTTGTTCTGTTGATTGTTTCCTTAGCTATGCAGAAACCTTTTAGCTTAATCAAATCCCATTTATTAATTTGTATTGTTGCCATTGGGGTGTTTCTTATAAGTTCTTTTCCTAGGTTGATATCTAGAAGAGTATTTCTTGCATCTCCCTCTACAATTCTTATGGTTCAATGCCTTAGATATAAGTCTTTTATCCATCTTGAATTAATTTTTGTGAGTGGTGAGAGGTAGGGGTCCTGTTTCATTCTTCAGCATGTGGCTATCCAATTTTCCCAGCACCATTTATTGAATAGGGCTTCTTTTCCCCAGTGTATGTTGTCTGCTTTGTCAAATCAGTCAATCAGTTGATTGCAGGTAGATGCTTTTATATCTGCGTTCTCTGTTCCGTTCCATTGGTTTATGTCTCTATTTTTGCACCAATGCCATGCTGTTTTGGTTACTACATCCTTGTAGTATATAGTCTGGTGATGTGATGCCTCCAGATTTATTCTTTTTGCTTAAAACTGCTTCGGTTATTTGGGCTCTTTTCTGGTTCTAAATAAAGCATAGAATTATTTTTTCTAGATCTGCGAAGTATGACTTTAGTAACTTGATGGGGATTGCATTGAATCTGTAAATCACTTTGGGTAGTATGGACATTTTAACAATGTTGATCCTATGTATCCATGAGCATATGTTTTTCCATTCGTTTGCATCCTCTGTTACTCCTTTCCTGAGAGTTTCATAGTTCTCCTTGCAGAGATCTTTCACTTCCTTGGTTAAGAATATTCCTAGGTATTTTATTTTCTTTGTAGCTACTGTGAATGGTATTGAGCCCTTGATTTGACTCTTGGATTGTTATCAGTATATAGAAATGCTACTGATTTGTGTACATTGATTTGTAAGCATTGATTATCCTGTGACATTGCTGAATGTGTTTATCAATTCCAGTATATTGTTGGTGGAATAATTGGGGTTTTCTAGATACAAGATCATATTATCAGCAAAGAATGATAGTGTGACCTCGTCTTTCTCAATTTGGATATCCTTAATATTTTTCTCTTGCCTGATTGCCCTAGCTAGGACTTCCAGCACTATGTTGTATAGGAGTGGTGGCAGTGGGCATACTTGTGTTTTTCCAGTTCTTAGCGGGGATGCTTTCAACTGTTCCCCATTCAGTATGATGTTGGCTGTGGCTTTTATAATTTTGAGATACATTCCTTCTATGCCTAGTTTTGTTTTATTTTGTTTTGTTTTGTTTTTTTGAGACAGAGGCTCACTCTGTCACCCTGGGTGACAAGTGCAAGGGCATGATCATAGCTCACTGCAACTTCAAACTCCTGGGCTCAAGTGATCCTCCTTCCTGATCCTCCCAAGTAGTTGGGACTGCTCAGGAGCCAGGACCACACCTGGCTAATTTTTTTTACTTTTAGTAGAGATGGGGTCTTGCTTTTTGTTGTTCAGGCTGGTCTTGGACTCTTGACCTCAAGAAATCCTCCCACAGTGCTAGGATTACAGGTGTGAGTCTCTGTGCTTGGCCAGCTGAGGGTTTTTATCATGAAAGGGTGCTGGATTTTGTTGAATGCTTTTTATGTATCTATTGAGATAATCATATGGACTTTGTCTTTGCTTTTTTTATGTGGTGAATTACATTTATTGATTTACATATGTTGAACCATCATTGAATCCCTGGGATGAAGCCTACTTGGTTCTGGTGGATTATTTTTTTGATGTGCTATTTAATTCGGTTTGCTAGTGTTTCATTGAAGGTTTTTGCATCTACATTCTTATGAGATATTGGTTTGTGGTTTTCTTTTTTTGTTGTGTCCCTTCCTGGTTTTGGTATCAAGGTGACACTGGCTTCATAGAATGTATTAGGGAGGATTCCCTCCTTCTCAATATTATGGAATAATTTCTGTATTATAGGTACCAGGTCTTCTCCGTAGGTCTGATAGAATTCGGCTGTGAATCCATCTGGTCCAGGGCTTTTTTTATTTCTTGGAAGGATTTTTATTACTGATTCAATCTCACTGTTTGTTATTGTTCTGTACAGGAGTTCTATTTCTTCCTGGTTGAATCTTGGGAGGTTGTGTGTTTCCAGGAACTTGTCCATTTCCTCTATGTTCTCTAGTTTATACACCTAGAGATTTAGGTAGTATTCATGAAAGCTGTTCTGTGTTTCTGTGGTATCAGTTGTAATGTCACCTTTTTCATTTCTGATTGAGCTTATTTGGGTAGTTTCTCTTCTGGTTTTGGTTAATCTAGCAAGAGGTCTGTTGATTCTGTTAACTTTTCAAAGAACCAACTTTTTGTTTTGCTAATCCTGTGTAATTTTTTTGTTTGCTCTCTAATTCATTTACTTCTACTCTGACCTTCTTTATTTCTTTTCTATTGCTGGCTTTGAGTTTGGTTTGTTCTTCCTTTTCTAGTCCCTTGAGGTGTGATATTAGGTTGTTAATTTGTGATATTTCTGTCTTTTTGATGTAGGCATTTAGGGCTATGATTTTGCCCCTGAGGAAGGCTTTTGCTGTATCCCAAAGATTTTGATAGCTTGTGTCCCCTTTGTAATTCAGCTCAAAGATTTTTTTGATTTCCATCTTAATTTCATTCTTGACCCAATAATTATTTAGCAGCAGGTTGTTTAATTTCCATGACTTTTTGTAGGTTTGAGTGTTTCCCTTGTAATTGATTTCTAGTTTTATTCTGTTGTGTTCTGAGAAGGTACATGGTATGATTTAGATTTTTTTGAGTTTGTTGAGACCTGTTTTTTGGCCTAAGATATGATCAGTCTTGGAGAATGTCCCATGTACTGCTGACATGAATGTATATTCTGTAGTTTTGGGTAGAATGTTCTGTAAATATCTGTTAGGTCCAATTGGTTTAGAGTTTGGTTTAAGTCCATTATTTCTTTATTTATTTTCTGCTTTGATTGAGCTCTGACAGTGGCATGTTGAGATCCCCAGCGATTACAGTGGTACTATTTATTTCTTTGCTTAGCTCTAGTAAGATTTACTTTATGCATCTGGGAGCTCCTGTGTTGGGTGCATATATGTTTATGAGTGTTATGCCTCTTTGTTGGATAGCTCCCTTTATCATTATATAATGACCCTCTTTGTCTTTCTTTATCTTTGTTGGCTTACAGTCAATTTAACTGATATGAGAACGCTACGTCTGCTCTCTTTTGATTTCCATTTGTGTGGAATATTTTTTCCCCATCCTTTCATGTTGAGTCCATGTGTCTCCTTGTGGTTTACATGTGTTTCCTGGAGACAGCAGATACTTGGGTTTTGTTTTTTCATCCAGACAGCCTTTATATTTTAAGAGGAGTATTTAGTCCATTCACATTGATATATAGCATTGATTTGTAGGAAGTTTGTCTGTTCATCCTATTGAATAGTCCTTTATAGCTTTATTTTACCTCTTGTTCTATTGTTTTATAGGAGTTGTGAGTTTTAGGGTTTTTATATTAGGTGAATTTACATTGGTGGGTATCTGTTGTGCTGATTGGTGTGTAGTGCTGTTCTTAGTATTTTGTGCAGAGCACATCTGGTCATGGCAAATTCCCTTAGTGTTTGCTTGTCTAGAAAGGACTTAATTTCTCTGTCTATTTTGAAACTTAATTTTGCAGGATACAAAATTCTAGGTTGGCAGTTGTTCTGTTTAAGTCAATTAAAGATGGGGCCCCAATCCTTTCTGGCTCATAAGGTTTCTGCTGAGAAGTCTGCAGTTAGCCTCATGGGGTTTTCCTTTGTAGGTTATCTGATGCTTTCATCTTGTTGTTTGCAGAATTTTCATTTTGACTTTGGCCAGTTTGATTATTATGTTTCTTGGAGATGACCTATTTACTATGAATCTTCCCAGTGTTCAATGTCCATCTTGCATCTATATGTCTGAATTTGTAGAGATACCTGGGAAGTTTTCCTCAATAATTTCTTCAAATAGATTTTCCACGCTTTTAGCTCTTGCTTCTTCACTCTCAGGGATACCCATAATTCAAATGTTAGTTTCCTTCACATAGTCCTATATCTCTCTCGGTGATTGCTTGGACTTTTTTTATACTCTTCTCTGCCTCTTTGAATGACTGGGTTATCTAGAGAGTCTTGTCTTCAAGCCCTGAGATTCTTTCTTCTCTGTGATTTATCCTGTTGTTGAAGCTTTCAAGTGCATTTTGAAATTCCCTAAATGACTCTTCGACTTCTTTAAGTTCAATTGTGTCCTTTCTTATGTGTCTAGCTCTCTATTGACTTTTTCATTTTTTTTCATTGATTTCCTGAAGCATTTTTAAGCTTCTTTTTGTTAGTTTTCAACTTTCTCTTCAATTCCATTCATCTTATTTGTCATCCATATTCTGAATTCAATTTCTGTCATTTCAGCAATTTCTTTGTGCATGGAGTCCACTACTGTCTTCTCTTGGGGGTGTCAAACTATTTTTTTTCCATGTTCCCAGGGTTCTTTTGCTGGATTCTTCTCATCTGCCTCCTCTTTTCTCGGCTATGAGTTAATAGGAATGTAGGGCACCTGTTCTCCTTTGCTGGGGACTCTCTTGTATCAAGTGCAGGTGTGATGGCTGCTCAGGGCTAGGGGGTGGGTCCAGAGTGAAGTGTTTTTGGACCTTGAAGAGTTTCTGCTGGCCGAGTGGTAGTGGTCAGAACTAAGTGTGGGGTCTTGGGGTCCAGGAACAACTCTGGAGTCTTGAGCATGGAATCACAGGCCCGGTGGGAGCCCTGGAGCTACACGGGCAGAGCCTCAGTCTTGGGCACAGTGAGAGCTTCAGAGGTGGCTCTGGGGATTTTGGGACCAGAGCTGCCCACATGGGGAGCTGTTCCACCAGCGTGGGAACTGGTGATGCCCAGTCACACAGGTATGAGTTTTAATCAGCACCTCAGGTTCTGCGTAGGTGGGCCAGAGCTTCTGGTCAGCCAAGGTTCTCCCCTCACACCGAGGACCCACTGAGGCAGTCACTCCAGGCTTCCCAATTGATGCCTGTGGCATCTTAGGCTCCCCTTCTGTTTGGCTTCCACACAAGGGAGGAGGTGTGCTCAGCCCCCAGTCACAGGGCTTGACACAGGAGAGAATCTATTCCCTCTGTGGCCTGGAGGGGGTGATGCTAAGGTTACTGCTGGATGACTGGCTCTTGACTGGATCTGGCTCCATGCACCAGAGCAATCAGTATGCCACCAGTTGCAGAAGCCTGGGATTTGAAGGCACCATATCTCTGCTGCACTTGTTCACTGGTGAAATGTCTCTGCACAGACTCTGAGCAGGTTCCTGCTCAGCCCAGAGGTCTGCAATGAAAGAGGGAGACCCCTCACCGATCAGGCTGTCTGTAACTTTTGTTTCCCTCCAAATAAACAGTGTCCCCTCAGGTTGCCTCTATCCTGTTTTCTTCACATCTTCTCAGCAGCGTGAATTGTATTGCATCCCCCAGCTTAATCTCCAAGATGGTGGGTGGTACTTGTGTGTAAGAGTCAACCACACCGTGTTTGATTGAGTCAGTAGATGCTGTAATGAGCTATGGAGTCGCTCTCCCTGTCAGTGGGGATGCTTGCAGGAAAGAAACAACTACCAAGATGTACTTTTGTGCCCATGGTAAGCTCTAGTCCCTGAGGTGGAGCACTTGAATGCCCCAGACTTTGGGAGGGGCCCTGTAGCTCCCAAGGTGTTGCTTGATCTCCATCACAGCAAAGGTGGGTGGAGGAGTGAGGCAGAGTGTGGTTAGGTTGTGTGAGCCTGGAAGGCTTTGCAAAGCCTTGGCATTGCTCAGAGGTTGTTTTCCCAGCAGCTAGGGGAAGCCGCTGGGAGGAAAGTCAAGGGAGGTCCTCCAGACCGGGAGGGCTGCTAAAGGCAGAGGGGCCTGAGTGCTTGGTTGCTGTAGCACCCCTGGCTGGGATCTTCCCCACTGGAGAACTCACCCTAATCCAGCAGTGTGCCTTTCCCGTCAGGGGGATGGGCACTCTCCCAGATCACCATGTCTCAGACCCCCACAGTATTCTCCTGTCAGTTCTGTCCACATGAACTCCCTTGCCATCCAAGTCCAGCTCCCAAACCTTCCCCCTCTGTCCTTCAGCAACCCACTCAAGTCCCAGGGGCGTGGGATCTGGCCTGTGTGTCTGACCTGCTTGTGTGCATCTCCCTGAAATGCCGGCAGGCAGGGATCCCCAGAATGGACACCCTGGGTTCACCGCAGGTCCTCAAGGGAAAAGGCATGGGATCCACTCTCTGTGCGAACCTCAGCCTGGAGTACATGCCTGCTGGAGAGCGGCGGCTGCTTGCCACATTCTCAGCTCAAACTACTCTCCCAGTTGTAGTGGATGGGGGAGGGGCTGCAGTTCCCTGATAGCCCAAGTACCTGAATGCACCATTCCTGGTTGCTATGGCTCCCTGGGTTGGGATCTTCTCCACTGGAGGACTTGCCCTACTCCAACAGTGCAGCTTTCTTGTGGGGGGGGGGATGCGTGCTCTCTCAGACAGCTGTGTCTCGGACCCCCACAGTATTCTCTCATTATTTCTGTCCACTTGGGCTCCCAAACACCCCGAGTCCAGCTCCTAAACCTCCTCCCTGTGTCTCCCAGCAACTTGCTCGAGGCTGAGGGGCATGGGATCTGGCCTACATGTCTCACCTGCTGGTGTGCATCTCTGAAATGACAGCAGGCAGGGAGTTCCTAGAGCTGGTGCTCTGGGTCCCCTGAAGGTCCTCAAGGGGAAAGGTGTGGGCCCCAGTCTCTGTGGAAACTTCAGACTGCAGGACACACCAGCTAGGGAGAGGCAGGTGCTTACCTGTCTCTCAGCTCAAACTGCTCTCCTGGTTGCAGTGGGTGGGGGAGGGATGGGGAGGCATAAAAGTCTGAATGGAAGAAAGCTGGCTCTCCGGGCTCTCAGATCACTCTCCTTGGAGGGGAACCCCACACAGAATGTCCAAGCTCTGGGATCACACAAGTTCTCCCCACTATCCCAGGTTTTCCACAGTGCTTGGGCTTATGGGGGTATAAAAGCTTCCAAGAAACTTGGTAGCTCACTGGTCACTAAAAGAGTGTAGGGGGGAGAAAGGAATCCCCTCTTACCCCTTCACTAGACTCCAGGCTTCTCTGGTTTTGATCCTTGCTGGTATCTTTTTTCCTTTATCTTCTTTCTTTTCTGCTTCACAGTTTTCCTCTGTGAAGTCCCTGGCAGGCTCTGGCACTTCTGTCTATGGTGTCCACCTGAGCTATGTCTCCTCTCCCCTCTCCTTTATCTGAAACTCTACTTTCCCTCCAGGATGGCCCAGCAAGTGATGTCTCTAGTCAGCCATTTTGCCCCTCCCCCACTATCTATTCTCTCTTTTTGATTAGTCACCCAAAGCTCTACAAGAGCAAGAACTGACTTTCTTGTTCACACAGTAGGTGTTCAATAAATACGTGTTGAATGGATTAAGAAAAAATGTTATGTTAAGCTTGTTTACTGGTTATTTTCACATGCAAGTCTTAGCTCTATCCCCTGCATTAGAATTCAACCAGAAAATACTGAACCAGGCAATGTAGGAGGTAGTAAAGAAGGAAAGGGCAACTTTTTGGGAAATCAATTGTCTTGTAAATAGAGTACAAAACTAGATCTCCATCAGGTGGCTTGATGAGTAGCTCACAGACAGCATAAGTTTCACCCAATTCTTCAGTTGTGGTTGGAAAATTATGCTGTGGGGAGGAGAGAAGAATGGCGAATTTTTACATTTCAAATAGGGCATCCTCTCCATGGGAAGATTAGACATCCACCTATAAACCCACCTGGGGGAAATGGAGGCTCTCTCCCCACTCAATTTTCCACACCCTGATTCTCTCTTGAGTTGCCAGCTTGTATCTGATACTGTCTGGTTTGGAAGTAGGAAATGAACATGATTGTTCTTGTGTTTGGAACTGCTCAAGATCCCCATTTCAAAGCCAATTTATGATTATATCTCCCTTTCCTCATGGAAACTTAAAGCCATATTATATTTGAGCTAGTGAGGCTGTTTGGACCTCCTAATCCACCCCCTTTTGTGTTATCAATGAAGAAATTAGATTCAGAGGAGAGAAGTGATTTGGCCAAAGCCTTGACTCCTGATCCCCAGTCAATTATCCTTCTACTATCTCTCCAGTTACATTATAAGCTCTGTAAGGAACATGACTATTCCTACATTTTTAAAACTTACCCTATGCCCAGCCAAGTGTTAGATACACGGTAGATCTTCATGTATTTATTGGCTTCCATGATGTATACAATGTGCTAAATTGGGTTTTCTTTGCACCTTAAGAGATGAATCATGTTTTTTATTCTCTGCCTACATTTTTTTGGCTTGTTTGTAAAGTAAAATTATAGTAGATTGGCTTCAAATATAGGTGGTATTATGTTTCATATAAAATAATATCAAAGAATGAAAATTTATACTCATCCTTTCACTGTAAGTTTGGTTTATCTTCTTTCTTTATACCTATGACCAGAGTCTTGTTTTTTCTCAGCAGAAGATTGCTCTAGAAAGACCAGTTACACGATCCCATTTATTTGATCATTTATTCATCATTCATTCAACAAATATGTCCCAATTACACACTGTATGTGGAAGAGAGAGATACACACATGCACAATACAAGAATGCTATGAGTGAGAGAGGTACTGTGTACCTTTCACTCAGTTTCCCCTAATGGCACTTCTTTCAGAACTACATAACAATGTCAAAACCAAGAAATTGGCATTGGTACAATGTGTGTGTATAGTTCTATGTCATTTTATCATGTGTAAGTTGCTGTTACCAACACTGCAATCAACATACAGAATTGTTCCATCACCATAAAGACCTCTCTTATGCTACCCCTTTATAGTTTACATACACTCCCTGCCATCCCTAAACACTGGCAACCACTAAACTATTATCTATCTCTATAATTTTGTCATTTCAAGAATGCTATTTAAATGGAATCATACAGTAAATAATCTTTTGAAATGGCTTTTTCACTCAGCACAGTGCCCTTGACAATCTTTCTTAGTTCATTTAGGCTGCTATAACAAAATATCTTACACTGTGTAAATTATAAACAACAGAGATTTATTGCCCATAGATCTGGAGGCTAGGAAGTCTAAGATCAAGGTGTTAGCCAGCAGATTCAGTGTCTAGTCAGGACTCATTCTTTGCTTCATGGATAGTTCCTTCTTGCTGTGTCCTCACATAGCAAAAGAGATAAACAAGTTCTCTGGCCCCTTTAAAATATATTTTTGTATTTAAAAAATTTAGGGAATACAAATTGAATTTCATTACATGTATATATTATATAGTGGTGGAGTCTGGGCTTTGGTGTAACCATCACTTGGGTAGTGTGCATTGTACCCCAGAGGTACTTTTTTTCATCCCTCACCCTCTTCCGCCCTCCCCCTTTTGAGTCTCCAATGTCCATTATAGTATTCTGTGTGCCCTTGTGTAGCCATAGTTTAGCTCACACTTATAAGTAAGAACATGTGGCATTTATTTTTCTGTTCCTGAGTTACTTCACTTAGGATAATGGCCTCCAGTTCCATCCAAGTTGCTGAAAAAGCCATTGTTTTATTTTATTTTTTTTATATCTCTGAGTACTACTCCATGGTGTGTGTATGTGTGTGTGTGTGGTGTTTCTTAATCCACCTATCAGTTGTTGGGCCTTTTTAGTTTAATTCTATATCTTTGCAATTGTGAATTGTACTGCAATAAACATGAGAGTACAGGTATCTTTTTGATATGATGATTTTGTTTTCTCTGGATAGATACTCAGTGGTGGCATTGCAGGATCAAATGGTAGATCTGAAGATGGCCAACTAGACACAGGTAGCATGGTACCTCCTTCACAGAGAGAAACCAGAATGGTAAGCATATTCTCACATTTTGAACAGATGGTCTAGGAGAGAATGCTAGGATTCACCAGGGAAGTGATGGGAAGCACCAAAAGTGGGTAAAGAGAGGGTTTAGGGCAATTTGTCTGGCTGGGGACTGGCTAATAGCCTAGAAAAGCTCCTGGATATGGTGAAAGAGTAAGAGAGTAGTCCCCAGGGCTCCACTCTCCAAGATGAACTTCTACAATCTTGACTACAAGAGAACTACCCAACCCACGCAAGTCTTGGGCCCAAAATAGGGAACTTCCTGGAGATTGCACAGAGACATTGTTCCATGAAGCAAACTCATGTGAAATCTCACCGGCTTGAACCAGGTGCCATTCTGAAAGCCTAGTCATTATGGAACTGTGGGCGTGCCTGCAGCCACTGCATGGCTCTAAGGAGGGATAGAGGAGCCCAGTCACCCCCATGCACCCCAGGGAAGGTTTCTGTCACCCTGCTATGGGCTTCAGTTGAGACTGAGACATGAGCAGACAGCATTTTCCACAGTTTCTTGCCCATGCTGCCTGCCTGAGTAGTGCCCCAGCCTTTCCAGTTACGGGTCCAAGGTGCCATTTTGTGAGTTTGACAGTGGGCAGTGCCCTACCCTCAGGATGAGTTTGGGCTTGATGTAGTTGTATCCCCTGCCTGGCTGGGGAGGAGCAGGAAAACCAGGCTTTCCAGCATGCATTTAGAACAGTGCCCACCATCCTGCAGCCAGCTGCTGTGGGCCAAGCCTTGAGAAAACTGCACTCCTCACAGCTTTCTGCAAGTGCAGATTGCCTGAAATGGGTCCCACTCTCTCTGGCCACAGGCCCAGGGCATCATTTTGGGAATCTGAAGCCAGCCCAACCCAGCCGAGGAGTGACAGGAGAGCCCAAGTCCTCCTACCTACTCCTAGGACAATTCCCACTGCCCTGCTACAAGCTGCAGTGAGACTGAGATGTGAGCAGATGGCACTCCACCCAGCATTTTCCCATGCTGTTTGCCTTGAAGAGGCCCCATCCTCTCTGGTCACAGGCCCAAGGTGCCATTTTGGGAATTTACAGCTGAACAGCCTGGGAAGGGATGTGGAGACAGGGGACCTCCCCTCCTCCAACTACCCAATGCTGCAGACATAGCCACCTCTTCTCCCAAATGAGTGAGCTACAGGATGGCCAGTTCTAGGCATATAATGGGGTATACTCCCAATAATACTCTACTCACAGTGCCCAGGTTTTTCACAGAGAGTGTGGCCCATTTCCCTCCCTTCATGGACAGTTTTTGCAGCTATCCCAACCTGGGAGCCTCGGCCCTTGGGTCTCCACATCACTGGATCCACAGACAACGCTCCCTAGCACCCACTCAGACTGCAGCAGGCTTGGGGGACTGGTGAGTCCTGGAGGAACTGTGGATTTTCTAGAGTTTGGGCATTCAGGATAGGCCACTTACAGCTGAAAGAAGAGTACAGCATGCCAGAAGGCTGCTTAGGGCAAAGGAGACCAGGGCACAAGCTCCCCACCATATGTGGCCTTCTCCTCTTTCACCCCCGCTGCTGCTGAGGCAGCCGTGGCTGTTTCCAGTAAGGACCTGCGAGGGGTCCACAGGGGAAGATTAAGCCAGGGCACTTGGGAGTGGCTGCTCCACCTCTGACAGAGTGCTATCATACCCAGGATTCCATGAAACTTGGGGCACACTCCTTTCCCTCTAAAAAACCACAGCAAGTGCTTTTATGTTCCACAAGGAATAAAGCTACTGTCTACCCTGAGAGAGAATGGGGTTTGCAGTCCTCTCCCTGAGTTTCCTGTCTCTTCTGGAAGGAGGCTACCCTCCCTGGAGGGAAGTCCCTGCCACAACCACACCTCCCCTGTCATAACATTTGAGCCACAGCTCACAGCTGGTCTGGTAGCCCTGCATCCAGTTGTGGTTGAGCATTCCCTACCAGCTATGCTGCAACTGGATCAGCATGGGAGCTGAGAATCTAGGAGCTTTCCTGCCCCCAAAGAACAGAGATCACTGTCACCACTGAGAGAGGGAGTTGTGAGTGATGTCTCTGTCCCACAGCTTCCTTCTTCTACTAGTCTTGTCCAGAGGGACTTACCCTTCCTGTTGCAGGCTCACAGTGCGTACAGTGCATCCCTCTTTCTGCAGCCTGAGCATTCTTCCAGGGCAGGAGATCACCCCACCCCTTCTTAGCACAGCCAGAACCAGGACTCGAGGCTTGAGGGCAAGTTTGTTTCCAGCCTGGTCTTGGTCTGGCCCTCCCAGGATTCAAGCATGCCATACAGGGGCCTGGGATATGGGGATTACCTAACCTCGTCTACCACTGCTGGCACCAGAACACTCTCCCAGGAGTCTGCGGTCCAACTGACCCAAATTTCCAGCAGCACCACAGTGGGTACCTACCTGAACAAGCTGAAAGGAAGTGTATCTCTCCCTGTCTATACTAAGAAGCAGAGTTCCCAGCAGAGAATAGGTGAACTACAAAGCTATCTCTTTTGAGCTGAGGGAAGAGGTTCCAGATGAGAAGGAACCAGCATAAGAACTCTGGAAATACGAAAAATCAGGCTTTTTTGACACCCCTAGAGGATCCACTAACTCTCCAGCAATGGACTCCAACCAAAAGGAAATTTTTGAAATGTCAGATATGGAATTCAAAATGTATATCACAAGTAAGCTCAATGGGTTTGATGAAAAAGTTGAAAACTGACACAAAAAACTAAAAAAAAAATGCAGGGTATGAAAGAAAAATTCACTAAGGAGATAGATATTTTGAAAAATAG
>NW_012154840.1:3808318-3825306 GCF_000956105.1 Propithecus coquereli
ACATTTTATTAATCCACTGATGTACTGATGGACACTTGGGTTGTTTCCACATCTTTGCAATTGTGAATTGTGCTGCTATAAACATTTGAGTGCAAGGGTGTTTTTAATAAAATGTTTTTTTTTTCCTTTTGTTAAATACCCAGTAGTGGGATTGCTGGATCAAATGGTAGCTCTACTTTTAGTTCTTTGTGGTATCTCCATAATATTAACTTTCTGAAGAGGTTGTACTAATTCGCAGTCCCACCAACTGTGTATGAGTGTTCCCATCTCTCTGTATCCATGCCAGTATTTTTTATTTTGGCACTTTTTGATAAAAGCCATTATCACTGGACTTAAATGATATCTCATTGTGGTTTTGATTTGCATTTCTCTGATGATTAGAGATACAGAGAATTTTTCATATGTTTGTTGCCCATTAATCTATCTCCTTTTGAAAAGTTTCTGTTCATGACTTTTGTCCACTTTTTAATGGGGCTGTTTGATTTTTTCTTGCTGATTTTCCTGAGTTGTATATAGAGTCTAGTTATCAGCCCTTTATCAGATGTGCAGCATGCAAATATTTTCTACATCCTGTAGGTTGTCTGTTTGCTCTGATGATTGTTTCCTTGGCTGTGCAGAAGCTTTTTAATTTGATCAGGTCTAATTTCTTTATTTTTGTTGTTGCTGTGCTTGCTTTTGGAGTCTTCATAAATTCTTTGCCTAGGCCCATGTCTATAAGAGTTTTTCCATCATTATCTTCTAGAATTATTATAATCTCATGCCTTAGGTTTAAGTCTTTTATCCATTGTCAGTTAGTTTTTGTGAGTGCTGAGAGCTGCAGATCCTGTTTCAGTCTTCTACATATGGCTATCCAACTTTCCCAGCACTGTTTACTGAATAGGGATTCTTTTCCCCAGTGTATGTTTTCCTCTGCTTTGTCAAAGATCAGATGGCAATATGAGGATGGTTTTATATCTGGCTTCTCAGTTCTGTTCCATTGGTCTATGTCTCTGTTCTTGTGCCAGTACCATGCTGTTTTGGTTATGATAGCCTTGTAGTATAGCTTGAAGTCTCATAAATTGATGACTCCTGATTTGTTCCTTTTGCTTATGAGTTCTTTGGCTATACAGGGTCTTCTCTGGTTCCATATGAAGCATAAAATTATTTTTTATAGATCTGTGAAAAATGATGTTTGTATTTTAATAGGGATTGCATTGAATCTGTAGATCATTTTGGATATCATAGACATTTTAACAATATTGATTCTGCTGATCCATGAGCATCATGTGGTTTTTCAACTGTTTAAATCCTCTGCTATTTCCTTCCTTGGTGTTTTGCAGTTCTCACTGTAGAGGTCTTTCCCCTCCTTAGTTAAACATATTCCTAGGTATTTTATTTTCATTGTTGCTATTGTGAAAGGTATCAAGTCTTTGATTTGGTTCTCAGCTTGACTGTTGTTGGTATATATGAATGCTACTGATTTCTGTACATTGATTTTGTAACCTGAGACTGTGCTGAATTTATCTATCAATTCCAGGAGCCTCTTGGAAGAATCTTTGGGTTTTCTTCATATAAGATCATATCATAAGCAAAGAGTGATAGTTTGATCTCTTCTGCCCCCATTTGGATACCCTTGATTTACTTTTCTTGTCTTATTTCTCTGGCTAGGACTTCCTTCCAGTACTATCTTGAATAGAAGTGGTGATAGTGGGCAACCTTGTCTGATTCCATTTCCAAGCAGGAAATTTTTTCCCATTTAGTATGATATTGGCTGTGTGTTTATTGTATATGGCTTTTATCATTTTGAGTTAAATTTCATGTATACTTATTTTGTTAAGTACTCGTTACATAAAATGGTGCTAAATTTTGTCAAATGTTTTTTCCTCATTTATTAAGAGGATCATATTGTCTTTGTTTTTACTTCTATTTATGTGGTGAATTACATTTATAGATTTGCATATGTCTTACCGTCCCTGCATCTCTGGGATTAAGCCCACTTGGTTGTGATGGATTATTTTTTTGGTGAGCAGTAGAATTTGGTTTGCTAGGATTTTATTGAGAATTTTTGCATCAATATTCATAAGGGATATTAGTCTGTAGTTTTCTTTTTTTGTTGAGTCCTTTCCTGGCTTTGGCATCAAAGTGATATTGGCTTCTAAAAACATGTTGGGGAGGATTCCTTCCTTCTTGATGTTGTGGAATAATTCCTGCAGTATAGGTATCAATTCTTATTTGTAGGTCTGGTAAAATTTGGGTGTGAAATCATCTGGTCAAGGACTTTTTTTTGGAAGATTTTTTATTGCTGCTTCAATTTCAGTACTTGATATTGGTTTGTTCAAGACTTCTGTTTCTTCCTGATTGAGCCTATGGAGGCTGTGTTTTACTAAGAATTTATCCATTTCATCCACATTTCCAAGTTTATGTGCATAGACATTTTTACAGTATCAAGATGACATTTTGTATTTCTGTGGTATCAGATGTGATTTTTCCTTTTTCTTTCCTGATTGAGGTTATTAGAGTCCTTTCTTTTCTGCTTCTGGTTAATCTACAAGTGGCCTGCCAATTTTGTTTATGTTTTCAAAGAACCAACTTTTTATTTCATTAGTCTTCTGTATAGTTCTTTATTTTCAATTTCATTTAGTTCTGCTCTGATCTTGGTTATTTCTTTTCTTCTGATGGGTTTGTGATTGGTTTGCTCCTCCTTTTACATTTCCCTGAGATGATTCATTAGATTGTTTATTTGCAATCTTTCTGTCTTTTGTATATAGGCATTTATGGCTATGAATTTTCCTCTCAGGACTGCTTTAGCTGTATCGCACAGGTTTTGATAACTTCTGTCATTTAGTTCAAACCATCTTTTTATTTTCATCTTAATTTCCTCCTTTACCTGACTATCATTCAGCAATAGGTTGTTTAGTTTCCATGACTTTGTGTATAGATGAGTGTTTCTGTTGGAGTTGATTTCTAATTTTGTTCTGCTGTGGTCTGAGAAGATGTAAGGTATAATTTCCATTTTTTAAAATTTGTTGAGACTTGTTTTGTGGCCCAGGATGCGATCAATCTTAGAGAATGTAGCATCAGCTGATGAGAAGAACACATATTCAATGGACTTTGGATAGACTGTTCTGTGAATGTCTGTTAGGCCCAGTTATTCTGCAGTTTTGTTTAAGTCCATTGTTTATTTGTTTGTTTTCTGTTTGGATGCTCTTTCCTATTCTGTCAGAGGAGTGTGGAATGTCCTGGCTGTTATGGTGGTGCTGTTTATCATTTTGTTTAGATCAAGTAGGATTTGGTTTATGAATCTCGGTGCACCTGTGTTAGGTGTGTAAATATTTAGAATTGTTATGTCATCTTGTTGAATTGTTCCCTTTACCATTATATCATGACAATCTTTGTCTTTCTTTACTTTTGATGTTTTGAAGACTATGTTATTTCATATGAAAACTGCCACACCAGCTTTTGTTGGTTTCCATTTGTGTGGAATATTGTTTTCCATCCTTTCCCCTTGAGTCTCAATGAGTCTTTGTGGTTTAGATGTGTTTCCTGGAGACAGCAGACACTTGGCTTGAATTTTTTTATTCATTCAGCCTGGCTATGTCTCTTGAGTGGGGAGTTCAACCCCCTTCACATTTCTTGAAAGAATAGATAAGTGGTTTGGATTTCTGTTCAACCTGCTGAGTAGAATTTCGTTGCTCTGTTTTTTCTCTTGAGACATTTTGGTACCTGGCCTTTCACCTTTAGCTTTTGGAAGATTTTACACTGGTGGGTGTGTATCGCATTGATCCATGCATACTGCAGTTCTGAGTATTTCCTGCAGGGCAGGTCTTGTCTTGTCTTGTCATATTCCCTCAGTGTTTGCTTGTCTGAGAGTCTTTATTTTCCCCTCATATATGAAACTTTGTTTTGCAGGATACAAAAGTGTAGGCTGGTCATTATTCTGTTTGAGAAGACTGAGAATGGGACCCCAATCCCTTCTGACTTGTAAGATCTCAGTTGAACAATCTGCAGTTAGTCTGATGGATTTTCCTTTGTAATTTACCTGCTGTGTATGCATTATGGCTCATAGGACCACCTCTATCATGTTTATTTTGGCCAATGTGTTGACTATGTGTCATTGTGTTTGCTCTCTATGATGACTCTCTCAGAAGTCCTTGGGCTTCTTGTACTTGGATATCTAGATTTCTAGCAAGGCCAGGGAAATGTGTAGGTTTGACAACCCTTGTAAATTTTCCTCTTCACCCTCAGGGATGCCTATAATTCTTATATTAGGCCTCTTTACATAATTCCATATTTCTTGGAGCCTTTGCTCCTCCCTTTTATTTCTCTGGTCTATCTCTGTGACTGAGTTGTTTAATTGAAAGGTATTTTCTTCAAGCTCTGAGATTCTTTCTTCTGCCTGATCTAACCTATTCTTGAGGCTTTCCACTGTGTTTTGTAATTCCTTGAATGGATTTTTCATTTCCAGCAGTTGTGTTTGATATTTGTTTAATAATTAAATTCCTTTAGTGAATTTTTCACTCATTTTCTGCATCGTTTTTGTGGTTCCTTTGTGTTGAGTTTCTATTTATGTTGTGTTTCATTGAGATTCCTTGTAATCCATATTCAAAATTCTTCATCTGTCATTTCAGTGTTCTGATTTTGGTTGATTTCCATTGCTAGAGAGCTGGTATTCCCTTCTGAGAGTGTCCTTTCACTCTGATTCTTCATGCTTCCGGAGTTCTTCTGATGACTCCTTCTTATCTGGAGCAGCTGTTGCTTCTTACTTTCAGATTTTCATTTGTTTAGATAATGACAGGCCCATGTTAATCTCTGAGTCAGTAGGTAGTGTTTTTTGGTAAGAATCAACCACACCCTGTATGACTGAGTCAGTAAATGATCTAAAGGGTATATGAATTGACCTCCCTGTCAGTAGGTGGCACTTTCCAGAAGGAACAAGGTGCAATGTTGTTTTTGTGTCCTGTGCAGCTCTAGTTCCTCGGGAGAAGCACTCTAATGCCCCAGGTGTTGGATGGGGTCCTGGAACTTCCAGGTGAGTCCTTATTCTTTACCACAGTAGAGGCAGGTGTGGGAGTGAGGCTTGGTGGGCCTGGGTTGGGTGAGCCTGCCCTCAAGCTCCACAAATGCTGTCAAGGGATTTGCAGGGGTCAAAGGTCCATTCCCCACCTCTGGTCAAAGCTGCCAGGGAGGGCCTGAATTGGCCCCACTCAAGCAGAAAATCTGCATTTGGAGGTGGGGCTGTCTGAGACCCATGATCCAGAAGTCTGGAGCAGGCCTCAGTGCTTTCCACCTTCCTCTATTCCTCAGTTTCTCCCAGGCCTCTGCCAGCACAGAGGACCTCAAGCCAGCTGAGCTCCCTCACTACTATGATGCATGCCAGGAGGTTCCCTTCCAAGGAGCCTGGCCTGATTTGGGAGCATGTCCCTCCTGAGGGAGGAGGGGGTGCCCCACAAGCAGCCACAGTTAGGACCCACACTAAATTCTGTCCCCGATCTGCCCCTGTGGGCACCCACACCTCCCAGGACTAATTCACAAATATCCCCTCTGTGCCCTTGGGCAATATTATTGAGACCTAGTGCATGGGATCTGGCCTGCAGGCCCATCCCTGGGACCCTGGAGGTCAATCCCTGACCATGCCAGGGAGAAGGATGCTGGTCCCAAGTCACCCTCGGAGTGCCCAAGCTGGTTTGATTTCCTTCTGTCTTGGAGCATGTATTGCTCTGATGGGGCTACCAGGCAAACGACAGCACAGAGGGCACGCAGGCAGGGAGCTCACAGTCTGAGCACCACTCAGTCCACTGCAGGACTCCAGAAGTAAAGGTCTTAGCCCTGCTCCCTGTGGAAGCCTCTGTGTGGTGGCTCAATTGTGTCTTTTGGCAGCCACAGGGGGGATAGGGAAAGGGGAGAAAATGACTCTGGGTGGAGGAAAGTTTGCACTCTGGTCCTCTCTGACTCTCTTTTTAGGAGGCAGTCTGCCCAGAATGACTGGGCTCTGAAATCATGCAGATCATCCAGTACTCACTGGACCCCTGTGGCTCCTGCAGTATGTGCTGGAGTTGAAAAATGTCTGTGTTGGGATAAGCAAGACAGAACCTGAGGAGTTGAAGCCCACTGGGAAGGACAAAGGTGAACAGTGGGTACAGAAATAATATGGCACCTCCCGTCTGGCTTGGGTCTATAGGGCAAGAGGCATCCCAGGGGGGCTGGGAGCCTGGTGCTGTGTCCAGAAGAAGCTCCCTGCTCACTGGCAGCAGCAGTCTCTGGGCTTGTGTGAGCAGAAGGTCTCTCCAGCAGCTTGAGGAGCATGCAAATCATGGGCTGCCCTGACCTGGAGGGTGAGGTCAGGGCCAGACAGGCAGGAGGTGGCTGGGGCCTGGAGAACCAGTTCAGGGTCAAGCCAGCTGCGGTGTGTTTCTTAGGTACAAGGGTCCCATGGGTGTTAGGTCAGATGTGTAGAGGTTGCAACTCTCTTAGCCCCACCCAGGTCCCACCAAAGCAGTCACCTGAAGCCTCTCACTGCAGAGCCTGTTGGTCCCTGCGTGAGAGCCTCTGAGCTGGGTCTGGGGTGTGGACAGAAGCAAAGCTCTGACCAGGGGCTCTGAGGCAGGGCCGTGCAGATGGTGGGCCAACCAGACGTGGAGGTTGGGGTCAGGGCCAGGCAGGCAGGAGGCAGCTGGAGCCTGGAGGGTGGGTTTGGGGCGAACCAGCTGTAGTATGATTCTTAGGCACAAGGGTCTCGCAGATGCCAGGTCAGACATGTAGAGGTCACAGCTCTCCTTGCCCCACCCAGGACGTGCAAAGCAGTTGACAGAGGCTTCTCAGGGTGGAACTTGTGGTGCCCCAACATGAGAGCCTCCAAGCCGGGACTGGGGTGGAGCTGGAAACCGAGCCTCTGACCAGGGCCTCCACGCCAGGGGCCTTGCAGATAGATGGTGGGCTGACCCGACCTGGAGAGTGGGGTTGGGGCCAGGGAGGCAGGAGGCAGCTGGGTCCTGGAAGGCAGGTTCAGGGCCAAGCAGGCTGCAGGCTGCTTCCTAGGCACAAGGGTCCCATGGATGCCAGCTCAGATGTGCAGAGGTTGCAGCTCTCCACGTGTCACGCAGAACCTGCTGAAGTGGTTGCCTAGAGCCTCTCAGATTGGCGCCCTCTGCTCTCCGGTCAATTTCTTTGCCCACTGTACTCTAAGGGAGAAGTGCCTGGCTCTAATTTCCAGGGTACAGCTCAGGAAAGCAACATATCAGTCCAGTCCCTTCCCAGCCTGGTGTAGACTGAGCATGGTGCACCCGAGAGTTCAGGATGGCCCTAGCTGTTGCCTCCTTTCCACAGCGTCTGTTGTCTAGTCCAACATTTCTGCACCAACACAGGCATGTCCCTGTCTGGGCAGGTAGGAGGTCTGTGGGGGTTGTGGGTGCCCTCTTGTAGTTCAGACTGCACTGCTCCAGCAAGGCGAGCACAGTGCTCTCACGCTCTATTCTCCTATTGTTCTCCAATCTTTGTATATGTATCTCCCCGTCACCTTTTTTTCGACACTGAACATCCCGTGTTGTTTCTCTGTGAATTCACAACGTTGTTTCCAGAGTGAGCGATCTGCATGTAGGCAGCTGACTGTACCCTTCATCTCTTTCCCTGGGAGCAGCATGCTGGCAGGCTGCCTCTAGTCTGCCATTTTTTTGTAGCAGTTCAATGGTTTTTTTAATGGCACTTGAGACTTATTCCTTAACCTATGAATTGTTTAGAAGTGTCTTTAGTTTCTAAGGCTTTGGAGATTTTCCTGTTGTCTTTCTGTTTTTTTATTTCTAGCTTGGTTCCATTGTGATGAGAGGACACATTCTGTATGATTTCAACTCTTTTAAATTTGTTGAAGTTTGTTTTGACCCAGGGTATGGCCTATCTTTGTATATATTCTATGGGCACTTGAAAAGAGTGGGTATTCTCCTGTTGTTGAGTGGAGTGGTCTATCAATGTTAATTATGACCTCTTGGTTGATGGAATTTTTGAGCCTTGCTGGTTTTCTGTCTAGTAGTTCTATCTGTTACTGAGAGGGTGATTTTGAAGTCTCTTTAATCTATAAGTTTGTACATTTTCCCCCCAGTTTGGAATTTTTTAGCCCTTATTTCTTCGAATACTTTTTCACCCCTCCCTTCTATCTCCTCTTCTTCTGTAACTCCAACAACAGAGATAACCATTTTTGTCATACTCCTACAGGTTCCTGAGACTCTGTTCATTTTTTCCAGTCGATTTTCTCTTTATTCATATTGGGTAATTTACATTGTCATAGCCTCAAGTTTACTACTTCTTTTCTTTGCCCCTTCCATTCTGCTATTGAACCCATCCATTGAGTTTTTTATGTTGGTTATTGTATTTTTCAGTTCTAACTTTTTCATTTAGTTCTTTTTGTATCTTCTATTTCTTTGTTGAGATTTTCTATTTCTCAGCTTAGACTATATTTCAATTCTTTCAAACATGTTTGTAATTTCTCACTGAAGCATTTTTATTATGGCAGATAATTCTGATATTTTGGTCATCTTGGTATTGGTGTTTATTGATTATCTTTTCTCATTTAAGTTGGTATATTTCTTCTTCTTGTTATGAAGTGTGATTTTGTATCACATTGTGACATTTTGGGTGTTATGTTATGAACTCTGGATCTTATTTAAATTTTCTGTTTTAGCAGGCCTGCTGGGAGGGGAAAGGGAGTATTGCTATCTCATGACTGCTTGGGTAGGGTGGAAGTCTACATTCATTCCCCACTTTGCCTCCAATGAGACCCCAAAGGGAAGTGGTGCCTTGTTCCTTCTACACAGGGGTAGAAGTTTAAGCTCTCTGCTAAGCCTCTGCTGATACCACCCTGGATGGAGGGTTGGGTGATCTCCTTGTTACTACTTCCATGTGGTCACCATTGACATCATTGGAGGATAATTTTTACTGTTGGTTGGGGATGTATGTCCTAGGTCCATACTTGGCCTTCTCTGCCATCATCTGGTGGATAGGAAGGGATGCCTTGTTACAGTGGGGCTAGAGTGGAAGTTGATGATCCCCACTAGGACTTTGTTGACTGGGATGGGATTTGGGCCACTTTTTTAATGTGATGGTTGGCAGGAGTAGAGCAGTTATTTTGTGAAAGTTTTCTGTCTTGCTAGGCTGTCCCTTTTTTGGTTCTTTGGTTATAAAGGCTCTTTGGGCTTTTTGTTTATTTGTTTGTTTTTATACATTTGATTTAACAAGGTTGCTGGCTTCTCCAGTGTCCAATCCAGGATATATAAGGCATAAAGAAAACCCAGGGAAATCATGACTGCGTCCTTCCTCAGGTCCCAAGGTCTCTAACTGGTTTGCCTTCTTCTATTCACCTTTCAGAGTCTTCTTATGCTTCTTTTATAATGTCTAAAGTTTTTAGCTATACTAAGTGGGCAGAATATGGAAAAGTACATCTGCTTCATCTTGTCCAGAACTAGATATCTAATACTGTTTTGTAAGTAACATTTTTTTCTCCTTCTATAGCCCTGGCTTTGCTCTCATCATCCTTTCTTACTGAACTACCTTCTTCTTCTTAGCTCTTCCCAGTCCATGTAGAGCAGAGGCTTTTTCTGCCTCCCTGGTGAAGCTGTTCTCTCTGCCGAGTTCCAGGCTCACCCCTTGGCTTCATCATGGAAACGGTTTTCCTTGAGACTTAGACACAGAGTTTTTGCTACATACACATCATAAAGGCTTATTTGTTCCCTTCTCTGATGCACATAACATATTTACACATATATATGCAACTCAGAATAATGACTACTGTGACCACATTTTTGGATTGCCCATAGAGTATGAGATTGAGGGCTGGCCAGAGGGAAAGTTAGCCTAGGAATGTAAGGGTCTGTGTCCTTTTCTTAGCTCAGCACTGCTTGTCTCTCAATCCCCACCTAAATTTTTATACATGCAAACTTTCTCTCTACCCACCTGTTTCTGTGATAGCAAAGGGTGAAATTACTTCCATCTAAACCATATATCAATCCCTTTATCCAGAAATTTAAAAGATTAATGATCTTTGATGGAGAAGGCAGGCAAGGCCAGTAAAGAGGTTTATGTTGATTGGCATGTGGGCAATCCAGTTTGGGGTAGGGAATGACACAGGACCGTTGAACTACAGAGTTCAGAGAGGAATCTTGGCAGTCTGACTGCAAAGGAGATAATGCGCTAATTCCCTTTGAAGAATCCTGGCCGGCCTGTTGTGTTGCAGGCCATTTCAGTTGGATTTGGCAGTGAATTATTCAATAGAAAGCACATAGGTTGTAAGGCTTGGAAAATGTCACTACCAGATTCTCCTTGGCTTTGTCAAGTTTGGCTGGGTGGCATGTTGAAGTCCAGTTACTTTAAGAAAATGAACAGCAGTAGGGTTGTGGGATGTTACTTGAGACGTGGACATGCTCCAAGGCTGGGCTGGGATCTCTTTCTTCTTTGCCCAGAGTGCACCTGGCATATTAAAGCTGAACTTTCTTGTTTTTTCTCTTCCATTTGATCTTAACTTCTGAGACCTCAAAGAAAGTTAGAGCTTGACCTTAAAGATCACGTAGTCTAATCTCCTGCCCTTGCCTTGCCTTTCCTTCCATTCGCTTGGCCTATTCCTACCTCAATTTTAAAGATAATGAAAATAGGGCACATAGGAGGGAAGGAAGTACCCTATATTAGATGATATAGCCAGTTAGTGGCAGAACTGGAGCTAGAATTTATGTTACCTCACTCTTTGTGCCATGTCCTTTCTACTATACAATGCTGCCTCTAATGTTTTCTTAACTGAATACTAAAATGATATGCTTGCTCATTTTTCCCCCAGACATTTTTCTCTCACTTTATTTGTGTTTATGACAGATTGTAAGCAAACCCATTGTGTGGGCTTTGGTCCACTTAGAGCAGAGGTGAAGAAACATTTTACTGTCAAGTACTGTTGATATGGAAAAAACACAGACACAGAACAAAAATATCAAGAAAAAATTAGTATTAGTGAAAGCAACTTAGTTTTTATTTTTAAGAGCAAAATAAAAAATCTAAAGCATACATCCCATTCACTTTTCAAGCTAGGGACCAGGGACATAAAATTCTATTTAATAAACATGTCATGATAGTGAAAATGTAACATCTGCATTTGCCAAGTCAAAGATTAAATCATTTTACTTATCCATTTCTTGAAGCAAAAGAATTAAAAAATAGCCAATCTGTATTTTTAAAGAAGGATAAATGTTTCTAGATTTTTAAAAACCAATGTTCTATTTCCAACCTAAGTATTGGAACCACATGCATCATTGAAATCCTTTCTATTATCATTCTTAATGACAAAACCTTTATTTTGTCCTCTGAAATGTGGGGGAGCAATCAAGACATCCTATTTTCTTTCACAAAAAAATATATTTCTATGGTGTCATATCTCTTGTATTCTTTAGGATAACATTGTTGAAGATGTTTGGAGTTGTGCTGCACTTTTACGGCTTGGGCATTTAGTATCAATTGGTTAGTGGACTAGATGACATTTAGATAAGTTCTGGATCATGCTAATGAGCTAAAGGTTCTTAACTTTAGGAAAAATGAGAAAAAATACTGCCTGATGTTCTTTTCAGGCAGTTCTATTTGCAATCCCCCAAAAGCAATGTTTTGTGGGTACCATTCTTACCTATCCTGACTCCCTATTTAACTGCATTACATTGGAAAGTGAAATAGGTTATGTAAATATGGGGAAAAAAGACTGAGGCTGGGAAGTGTGTGGTGAGAAATGTCTTTTTTCTTTGACAAGATGTATTGCTGATAGTCAAAGGGATTGTGTTCTTATTCCCAGATCTCCTCTTCCCTACCTCCTATCCCAAAACACACATACACACACACACACACACACACACACACACACACACACCAGGCCTTCTGGCAGGGCTTAAAACAGCACGATTTAGTTCAATAGTTGAAAGTTTTGCTAGTAGAAAAAGCATCCCTAGAGTAGATAAACCTATACTGGGGTACATTTTCATCATGGTTGGCTTCTAGGTAGAGCTCCCTAGGATATTACCTTTTCCCAGAATGCCAATCCTCAGGCAAAACTCTAGTTATCCTCTGTAGGTGTGCTGATCTGATGAATATTTTCTTCTAGAAAAAAGGAGTCTGAAACATAATATGCCAATCAAAAAATGAAGAAAATGGTCTGAACTTCTAAGGGACTCTCTTGTTATTGCAGTAGTAATATGGCCGGGCTTTAGAATGAGACTAATTTTATTGGAAGACTGGCTCAGCTACATACTACATATGAGTTCTGTGAACTTAGGAAAATGGCGT
The DNA here is from genome assembly GCF_000956105.1 of Propithecus coquereli. Taxonomy (NCBI): domain Eukaryota; kingdom Metazoa; phylum Chordata; class Mammalia; order Primates; family Indriidae; genus Propithecus; species Propithecus coquereli. The sequence goes on from NW_012154840.1 coordinate 3,820,589, forward strand.
GCCTTCTCTGAGATCAGTGGACTCATCTATAATATGGATATGTAGCACCACGTTACGGGAATTGTTACTCTGGTATAGTCAATACTCAGTAAATTGCAGCTTATCATTATTAATACTTTCATATACCTACAAGGAGGCTCAATGATTATAGCAATCTCCTTCCTTATCTTTCAAACTGGTTGTGAATTGGTAAACTCCTCTAATTGACTTGACTGCCTACTCTCCCTCTGGAAGCTTCTCTAGTGCTTTTGGTCCACATTTAGAAGCTTAGTAGATGTATTAGCTTTTCTGTGAGTTGCTAATCAAGCTACCAGGTCTTCATTGAGGCAAACTATGCACCCAGCCCATGCATGGAATGCATGTGATTGAGAGAGTTCAGAGATACCAAAGAGCAAAAGTATGTTACTTAATGTTTGTCTAGTTCCTGTGCACAAAGAATAAGTAAATTTTTCCTTTGGAGGGTTGAGGGAAGGCTCTGTTAAAAGTGAGGGCTTTGATGTGAGATATTCCGAGTCTGAGGTGATAGTGTCACTTAGGGCAGTGATTTCCAAACCTTGCTGCCCATCAAAATCTGGGGATCTTTCCAAACACACTGAGTCAGAATCTCTGGGAGTGGGCTTGGAATCTGTATGATTAACAAGCCCACCAAGTGATTCTTATGCAGCCAACTCAGAAACCAGAGATTGTGAGAGCAAAGTTTCATGGTTGAGTCACAGAGTTGGGGGTGGAGTTCCTTCATGAAGGCAATATAGAGATGCATAGGAAGAATAGTCTATCCCAAATGGAACAACCTTTGAAGTTAGTGGCAAGTCTGAGAAGGCAGCAATTTAGTATGAACTGAAATATTAAGCCATTGTTGTTGATTTCTGGTGAGAACAAGGAGATCTCATTGAGAATGAGTCACAACAACAATTGTGTGGCTACAAAGAGAAGATTGTTGAATTGTTTGTTAAGTCTTTCCCTTTGTGTCCTTGAACTGAAGAGCTGCAGGGAGCTTGTTTTCATCTGCTCAACCTACCCCCTCTGAGTTGTAGCTACAGGATCACAACTCCCTACCCTTGATTCTTTAACCAGGAGTGTATATTCAGCGGAAAATCCCGGCTCTGATATGTCTGTTTCTGGTCATTTGCTTTTGTCTTAACTCAAAGGACCTTGCTTTGTTCCTCTGTGTGGCTCTTATCCTGTCCCTAAACAGTGTACACAATTTTGCTTGGTGTGGGTGTGTGTCTTAGTCTGTTTTGGGATATTATAACAAAGTGCCTTATACTAGGTAATTTATAAACAACAGAAATTTATTGCTCACAATTCTGGAGGCTGAGAAGTTCAAGATCAAGGTGCCAGCAGATTCCGTTTGGTGAGGGCTCATTCTCTGCTTCAGAGATGACACCTTGTGTCCTTACATGGTGGAAGGGAGGGTCAAGGGAGCTTATTCCAGTCTCTTTTATAAGGGCATTAACCCCCACTCATGGGGATAAAGCCCTCATGATTTAATCACTTCCTAAAGGTCACACTATCATATTGGGTATTAGGTTCCAATATATGAATTTCAGGAGGACACCAACATTCAGACCATAGCAGTGAGCTTGGAGAAGTACCTTTCCATCCAAGATGTAGGTGTTATATACCTCTGTACTGAGAGAATCTGATGATTTCCTTTAGGTCCTGAGCGATGTACTTGTCTATGACCATTAGAAGAGTCTGGAGCCAGAGCTGCATGCTGCTGGGAGAATCACACAACCCTGTATAGTAGTGTTCTACAGAATTCCCATTTCAGTGAGGATTATAGCACTGCTCAGCAATCCTATTAATTAAGGTGTCCAGGATTGGGATTTCTCAAACTTTGAATCACATCTTGCAGAATTCTGAGGAATATATGCAAAAAGGACACTCTAGGAAAATGCACACTTTAGTAGTAACTAGTGCTTTCACTCTATAAATCACAATATATCATTCTATGCTGTTGAACTGAGCTGGACCATGTTTGAGCTTTAAAGCCTGTTTACCTGCACCAGTGATTCTCAAACTTGAGCATGATCAGAATCACCTGGAGGGATTACTAAAACAGATTTCTGAGTGCCACCTCCAGAGCTTCTGATTCAGTAGGTCTGAGGATTTGTGTATCTCCGAAGTTCCCAGATGAAGCTGATTCTATTGTGTGGGGAACCAACATTGAGAACCATTGGACTAGGCTATAGGGAAGATGAAGTTGTTTGCTTATTGATTTCTTTCTCTCTGGGCCATATTCTAATTTTATGCTACCTACACTAGGCCTCCTTTCGTCTGGTACTGTTAGGCTTTTCAAAGATAGTGGTCATAGTGGGGCTCTTGTTAAGCAACCCTAGGCCTACTTTATTGCATGAGTCATATGGAAGGGAAGAAAGAGAAAGAATCCAATTTAATCATATCTTAAGGAAGACAGAGCTTTGGATCTTCCTGCTCCTCCCATGAAGAACTCCTCTCCCTACTAACAAGGTCTCCTTGACCCATATCAGACCTGTTTTTTCTGGAGAGTGGAAAGAATGATGGGTGATGATTTGGGCCTCTAATAAACATTGGACTGCATAGCCAATACTCTGCTACATTTTATTCCTCTGTTAACTCAAATGGCTCTTGTCAGCCAGGTCTGTGCTCATCCAAGTTTGTTGCTATCACATTGAGGGAGGAGATCAACATTGTCTCAGGAAAATGTTTCTTGTAGCTTCATGAGACTGCTTTCCATTCCTCCCTTATGCTTTGTCAATCCACATTGGACCAATGGGAGTGGTAGAACAGCTCTTCAATGCATTTTACAAATGTATATTTTGATGTTGTTCCCAGAAGACATTATAAGAATATTCTTTCAATTAAGTTTGCTTCAAAGCCATCCTTTATGCTAAGTCAAAAAGTCACATTTACCATATCATAATATGCATATTTCTTCAACCAAACTTGCCAGTTATTCAACATGCACAACATAATGGCATCAATGTAGCCTAAACAATAAAATGCCAGCACTGTAAAACACCCTAAATTTTGTCCATCACACTGTATAATTTATTTATGTATCCTCATTTTATTTATTTATTTTTATCTACATATTTTTCAAGATTTCTTGTAGTATAATTGACAAATAAATGTTACATATTTAAGACATACAAGGTAATGTTTTGAAAAGTGTATATATTATGAAATGACTACCACATCAAGCTAATTAAAATATTCATGCTATTTAAGTTACTACAGCCTTGTAGTATATCTTGAAGTCTGGTATATTAATGCCTCCCAATTTGTTCTTTTTGCTTAAGATTGCTTTTGCTATATGGGGTCTTCTCTGGTTCCATAAGAAGTGGAGAATTATTTTTTCTAGATCTGCAAAAAATGATGTTGTTATTTTAATAGGGATTACACTGAATCTGTAGATCACTCTGGGTAGTATACACATTTCAACAGTGTTTAATCTGCGGACCCAAGAGCATGGTATGGTTTTCCACCTGTTTACATCCTCTGCTATTTCCTACCTCAGTGTTTTGTAGTTCTCCCTGTAGAGGTCTATTACCTCCCTAGTTAAATATATTCCTAGGTATTGTATTCTCTTTGTTGCTATAGTGAAGGGTATTGAGTCTTTGAATTTGGTTCTCCGTTTGACTGTTGCTGGCATATATGAATGCTACTGATTTCTGTACATTGATTTTGTAACCTGAGACTTTGCTGAATTTGTTTATCAATTCTAGGAGTCTCATGGCAGAATCTTTGGCATTTTCTAGATATAAGATCATATTGTCAGCAAAGAGTGATAGTTTGACCACTTCTGCCCCCATTTGGATGCCCTTGCTTTCCTTCTCTTGTCGGATTGCTCCGGCTAGGACTTCCAGCACAATGTTGAATAGAAGCAGTGATAGAGGGCAACCTTGTCTGGTTGCAGTTCTAAGTGGGAGCGCCTTCAATTTTTCCCCATTCAGTATGATGTTGGCTGTGGGTTTGTCATATATGGCTTGTATCAATTTTAGGTAAGTTCTGTCTATGCCTATTTTGTTAAGTGTACTTATCATAAAAGGGTGCTCAATTTCATTGAATGCTTTTTCTGCATCTATTGAGAGGATCATATGGTCTTTGTTTTTGCTTCTATTTATATGGTGAATTTACATTTATAGATTTGTGTATGTTGAACCATTCCTGTAACTCTGGCATGGAGCCCACTTGGTCATGATGGATTATTTTTCTGATAAGCACCTGGATTCGGATTGCTAGGATTTTGTTGAGAATTTTTGCATCCTTATTCATAAGGGGTCTTAGTCTGTAGTTCTCTTTTCTTGTTGCGTCCTTTCCTGGTTTTGATATCAGGGTGATGTTGGCTTCTTAAAATGTGTTGGAGAGGATTCCTTCCTTCTCGATGTTGTGGAATAATTTCTGCATGATAGGCACCAGTTATTCTTTGTAGATCTGGTAAAATTCTAATGTGAAACCATCTGGTCCAGGACTTTTCTTTTTAGGAAGGTATTTTATTGCTGCTTCAATTTCAGTACTTGGTATCGGTCTGTTCAGGACTTCTATCTTCCTGATTGAGCCTAGGGAGGCTGTGTGTTTCTAAGAATTTGTCCATTTCCACCACATTTTCCAGTTTATGTGCATATAGGTTTTTATAGTATTCATAGATGATATTTTGTATTTCCATATTATCAGTTGCAATTTCTCCTTTTTCATTCCTGATGGAGCTTATGAGAGTCCTTTCTTTTCTGCTT
>NW_012154840.1:3826191-3832585 GCF_000956105.1 Propithecus coquereli
CATTGTGAAATGGTTAAATCAGACTAATTAACATATCCATAACTTCACATAGTTATTTTTTGTTGTGATAACACTTAAGATCTATTATCTTAGCAATTTTCAAGTATACAATGCATTATCATTAACTGTAGTCCCCATACTGTACAATAGATCTCCTGAACTTATTCATCCTGTCTAACTGAAACTTTGTAACATTTAACCAACACATTCCCATCCCCCAACCTCTACCCCTAGCCCCTGGAAACCACTATTCTATTCTATTTATAGTAGCACAATTCACAATTGCAAATATGTGGAAACAACCCAGTGCCCATCAATACATGAGTGGATTAATAAAACGTGGTATATGAATACCATGGAGTTCTACTCAGCCACAAGAAAAATAGTGATCTAGCACCTCTTGTATTATCCTGGATAGTGCTTGAGCCCATTCTACTAAGTGAAGCATCACAAGAATGGAAAAACAAGCACAACATGTACTCACCATCAACTTGGTATTGAATGATCAACACTTAAGTATACATACAGTAGTAACATTCATCGGGTGTGAGGGAGGTGGGAGGAGGATGCGGAGATGAGTGTAGCGGACACCGTCTGGGGGATAGACACACTTGAAGCTCTGACTCAGGCATGGAAAAGGGAATATATGTAACCTAAACATTTGTACCCCTGTAATATGCTGAAATAAAAAAGAAAAAAGAAGTATAGGTTGGACAGAACCCTCCCAAAAGAACACATTCAAGTGCAGATGTCTTTTTTATACAATGTCTTTTTTTCCTTTGGGTAGATGCCCAATAATGGGATTTCTGGATCAAATGGTAGTTCTACCTGTAGCTCTGTGAGGTATCTCCATATTACTTTCCACAGAGGTTGTATTAGTTTGCAGTCCCACCAGCAGCATATGAGTGTTCCTATCTCTCCGCATCCATGCCAACATTTATTGTTTTGGGACATTTTGATAAAGGCCATTCTTGTGGGAGATAAGTGATACCTCATTGTGGAATCGATTTGCATTTCCCTGATGAATAGGGAATGTTGAGCATTTTTTTGATATGTTTGTTGGCCATTAGTCTATCTTCTTTTGAAAAGTTTCTGTTCATGTCTTTTGCCCACTTTTAGATAGGGTTGTTTGATTTTTTCTTGCTGGTTTTCCTGAGTTCTATATAGAGTCTAGTTATGAGCCCTTTATCAGATGTGTGGCAAGCAAATATTTTCTCCCATTCTGTAGGCTGTCTGTTTATTATCTTGATAGTTTCCTTGGCTGTGCAGAAGCTTTTACATTTGATCAGGTCCCATTCATTTATTTTTGTTGTTGCTGTCATCGCCTTTGGAGTCTTCTTCATAAATTATTTCCCTAGGCCAATGTCTATAAGAGTTTTTCCAACATTTTCTTCTAGAATTCTTAATGTTTCATGCCTTAAATTTAAGTCTATTATCCACCACGAGTTGATTTTTGTGAGAGGTGAAAGGTACAGATCCTGTTTCACTCTTCTACATGTAGCTATCCAGTTTTCCCAGGACCATTTACTGAATAAGGATTCTTTTCTTCAGCGTATATTTTTGTCTGCTTTGTCAAAGATTAAATGGCGATATGAGGATGGTTTTATATTTGCGTTCTCAATTCTGTTCCATTGGTCTGTGTTTCTATTCTTGTGCCAGTACTGTGGTGTTTCAGTTAATGTAGCCTTATAGTATAGCCTGAGGTCTGGTAAATTGACACCTCCCAGTTTGTTCTTTTTACTTAAGGTTGCTTTTGCTATACAGGGTCTTCTCTGGTTCCACTTAAAGTGTAGAATAACTTTTTCTAGATCTGAGAAAAATGATGTTGATATTTTAATAGGGATTGCATTGCATCTGTAGATTACTGTGGGTAGTATAGATATTTTAACAGTGTTGATTCTGCCCATCCATGAGCAAGGTATGGTGTTCATCCTCTGCTATTTCCCTTCTAAGTGTTTCGTAGTTCTCCCTTCGAGGTCTTTTGGCTCCTTAGTTAAATACATTCCTAGGTATTTTATTTTCTTGGTGCTATTGTAAAAGATATTGAGTATTTTATTTGGTCTCAATTTGACTGTTGTTGGCATATATGAACACAACTGATTTGTTTACATTGATTTTGTAACCCAAGACATTGCCGAATTTGTTTATCAATTCCAGTAGTCTCATGGCAGAATATTTGGGGTTTTCTAGGTATAAGATCACATCTTCAGCAAAGAGGGATATTTTGTCCTCTTCTGCTTCTGTTTAGATGCCTTGATTTTTTTCTCTTGCGTGATTGCTCTTGCTAGGAATCCCAGCACTATGTTGGATAGAAGTGGTAAAAGAGGGCAATTTTCTCTGGTTCCAGTTCTAAGCGGGAATGCTTTCAATTTTGCCCCATTCAGTGTCATGTTGGTTATGGGTTTGTCATAATATGGCTTTTATCATTTTGAGGTAAATCCTGTCTGTCATTATTTGGTTAAGTGTTCTTATCATAAGAGGGTGCTCAATTTTGTTTAATGCTTTTTCTGCGTCTATTGAGAAGATCATATGATCTTTGTTTTTACTTCTATTTATGTGGTGAATTACATTTATAGATTTGTGTATGTTGAACCATCCCTGCATCTCTGGGATGAAGCCCACTTGGTCATGATGGATTATTTTTTTGATAAGCACCTGAATTCAGTTTGCTAGGATTTTCTTGAGAATTTTTGCATCTATATTCATAAGGGATATTGGTCTGTAGTTTTCTTTTTTTGTTGCATCCTTTCCTGGTTTTGGTATCAGGGTGATGTTGGCTTCATAAAATGTGTTGGGGAGGATTCCATCCTTCTCAATGTTGTGGAATAATTTCTGCAGGATAGGCACCAGTTCTTCTTTGTAGGTCTGGTAAAATCCAGGTGTGAAACCATCTGGTCTTGAACTTGTTTTTTTTTTTTTTTTTTTTTTTTTTTTAGGAAGGTTTATTTTATTGTTGCTTCAATTTCGGTACTTGATCTTGGCCCGTTCAGGAATTCTATTTCTTCCTGATTGAGCCTAGGGAGGCTGTGCATTTCTGAGAATTTGTCCATTTCCTCCACATTTTCAAATTTCTGTGTGTAGGGATTTTTACAGTATTCATACATGATATTTTGTATTTTTGTGGTATCAGTCGTAATTTCTCCTTTTTCATTCCTGATTGAGCTTATTGGAGTCCTTTTTTTTCTGCTTTTGTTAATCTAGCGAAATGTGTGTCAATTTTATTTTTTCAAAGAACCAACTTTTTGTTTTATTACTGTTCTGTAAAGTTTTTTTTGTTCTCAATTCCATTTCGTTCTTCTCTGATCTTGGTTATTTTCTTCTGCTGGGTTTGGCATTGGTTTCCTCATCCTTTTGCAGTTCTTTGAGGTGATTCATTAGATTGTTGATTTCTGATCTTTCTGTCTGTTGGATGTAGGCATTTATGGCTATAAATTTTCCTCCTGAGACTGCTTTATCTGTGTTCCACCGATATTGATAACTGTGTCCCCTTTATCATTTATTTGAAAGAATCTTTTGATTTCCATCTTAATTCCTCCTTGACCCAATAATTGTTCAGCAGACGGTTGTTTAGTTTCCATGACTTTGTGTAGATATGAGGGTTTCTGTTGGAGTTGGTTTTGAATTTTATTCCACTGTAGTCTGTGAAGATGCATGATATAATTTTTATTTTTTAAAATTTGTTGAGACATGATTTGGGGCCCGGGTTATGATCAGTCTTAGAGAATGTCCCATGAGCTGTTGAGAAAAAGATATATTCAGTTGTTTTTCAATAGAATATTCTGTAAATGTCTGTTAGGCCCCTTTGTTCTAGAGTTGTGTTTAAGTCTATTGTTTTGTTGTTTATTTTTTGTTTGGAGGACCTGTCCTGTTCTGTTAGAGGGGTGTTGATGTCCCTGACTATTACTGCTGCTTTTTATCATTGTGCTTTGATACAGTAGGATTTGCTTTACGAATCTAGGTGCACCTGGTTCGGTGCATACATACTTAGAATTCTTATGTCTTCTTGTTGAATTGTTCCCTTTACCATTATATAATGACTATCTTTGTCTTTCATTGCTTTTGTTGATATGAAGCCTAAGTTATCTGAAATCAGAGCAGCTACACCAGCCTTGTTTTTGTTTCCATTTGCGTGGAACATTGTTTTTTTATCTCTTCCCCTTAAGTCTGGATGAATCCTTTGGGTAGATGTGTTTCCTGAAGACAGTAGATAGCTGGCTTGTGTATATTTATCCATTCAGCCAGCCTATGTCTCTTGAGTGTGGAGTTCAAGCCATGCCCATTATTGAAAGAATTGATAAGTGGGGAAATTTCTGTTCGTCCTGTTGAGAGAACATTGTTTTCTATATTTTTCTCTGTAGCCACTATGGTATGTGGCCTTCAACCTTTATCTTTTGGGTGATTTTACACTGGTGAGTGTCTATTTTGCTGATCTATGTGTGTAATGGTGTTCTGAGTACTTCTTGGAGAAAAATTCTTATCTTGATGGATTCGCTCAGTCTTTTCTTGTCTGAGAAGGTGTTTATCTCTCCTTCTCATAAGAAACTTAGGGAGGGAGGAGCCAAGACGGCAGATGAGAAAAGCCGCCAGTAAAAGCGTCTCTGCAAAAAAGACAGATTTTAGAAGAAAGTGAAAAAAATAAACTAGCAGAAAAACATAGATCAGTTGAGGGTCAGAAGGAAGGGTGCCTGAAACTATAGGAGACTTCACGGGAAGACATTGCGGAGGAGAACTGGAAAGAGAAATGTCCCTGAGAAGCTTGGAGACCAGCGACAAGGGTAGGTGGAGCAGATAACTTTCCCCTCCCTTGCATCTCGGACTGCTGGTGGGGTCCTGAGCGGTTGGAGAGACCTGCCACCACCATCCAGAGACGGCTGCCACCAGTGAGCTGTAGCCTCTTGCAGACAGGGCACCAGGCTCCCAGCTACCTTGGGGCACCTCCCCGCACTCAGACCCGAGCCTATCAGCAGATGCCATATTGCTCCATTCTCTCCTTCTCCTTCCCTACCTGTGGGTGCCCAGAGAGACACTTTAGCCATCACATGGAGGCATCTCCAAGGAACGCAACCCTTCCATTTGGGACCCTACAGCAGACTGAGGGGTACTCAGACTGCGAGCTCCCTGCCCACCATCCCTCCCAGGTGCTACTTGCCTGGTGACTCCAGGAGAGTGGGGCAAATCCCAAGGTGGAGTGAAATTGATCCAGCTTGGGTACCCTGAGGGTGATTCGAGACCAGCATCCCTGCCCCTAGAAGGGTCTGGGATTGATCTCCAGGGCCGAGGGGTCAGGCCTGCAGACCAGACCCCAGGTCACCAAGGTCACAATCACACTGCCCTGGGGCACAGAAGGGATATCTGTGAAAGAACCTACTGAGGAGTGTGTGCCTTCAGGGGCAGATCAGCATGATTGAGCAGCAACCCTCCTCCCAAAAGAGGGCTGTGCACCCAGCTCAGGCTATGATACTGGGCAGGGAACCTCCCGGCCCACGTCACAGCCAGGGGAGATCCATTGGCCTGAGGTCCTGCCTGCTGGTAGAGGCCTGGGAGAGGCCACGGAGTGGGGGAGGTTGGAGGGGAGTGAGACCTGCTCCAGAGTGTGGGTCTCAGACAGCCCCACCCCCCAAGCCCAGACTTCTAAGCTGAGTGGAGCCATTTCAGCCCCTCCCACCAGCTTTACACAGAAGAAAAGAACAGAACTTTGACCCCTGCTAATAGCAGTTGTGGAGCCTGAGGGCAGGCTTACCCAACCCAGCCCGACCCAGACTAACTCCCGGACCTGCCCCCACTGAGGTGGAGAATAAGGACACACCTGGAAGTCCCAGGGCCAGATCCACCACCCGAGGCATAAGAGGGCCTCTCCAGAGAAACAAGAGCTGGCCACAGGACCCCAAAACAGCACTGCAGCTCGCTCCTCCTAGCAAGTGCCACCTACTGACAGGGAGGTCATTCTGCACAACGTTTTAATGCATCTACTGATTCATCGTAAAGGGTGTGGTCGAATCTCACCCACAAACACCACGTACTGGCTCAGAGACTAAACAGGGCGTGTCATTATCCAAACAAAAATCTAAAGGCAAGAAGGAACAACTGATCCAGAAGGGAAAGAACCAGTGAAAGAACTCTGGAAGTATGAAAAATCAAACGGAAAGCATACCTCCAAAGAGGAATGACAGCTCCCTAGCAATTGATGTTACCCAAACTCAGAACACTAAAATGACAGAAGAAGAATTTCAAACATGGATTGTTAGAAAAATCAATGATATGCAAGAAAAAATGGATGACCAACACAAAGAAACCACAAAAATTCCAGGACTTGGAAGAAAAATTCACTAAAGAAATTGAAATATTAAAGAAAAATCAAACCGATCTCCTGGAAATGAAGAACTTATTCAGGGAA
>NW_012154840.1:3841710-3866580 GCF_000956105.1 Propithecus coquereli
TGTACTCACCATCAAATTGGTATTAACTAATCAACACATAAATGCACATATCAGAACAACATCTATTGGATGCTGGGGAAGGGGGAGGGCGGCGGGAGGAGGGGGGAGGAGGGAGGAGGGGACGGGTATTTGTATACACAAGGAGTGCAATGTGCACTACCCGAAGGATGGACATATTTGGAACACGGACTTGGGGGGGGGGAACCAAGGGCAACACACGTAACCTAAACATATGTACCCCCATAATATGCTGAAATAAAAAAAAAATAAAATAAAAAAAAGAACACAGAATAATGGCCTAAAAACATATGAAAAAATGCTCAGCATATCTAATCATCATGGAAATGCAAATCAAAACCACAATGAGATATCACTTATCTCCACTGAGACTGGCCTTTGTCAAAAAGTCTCAAAACAGTAAATGTTGGTGTGGATGCAGAGAGATAGGAACACTCATACACTGCTGGTGGAACTGCAAACTAGTGCAACCTCTGTGGAAAACAGTATGGAGATACCTTAAAGAGATAAAAGTAGAACTACTGTTTGATCCAGCAATCCTATTACTGGGCATCCACCCAAAAGAACAAAAGACACTCTATGAAAAAGACACCTGCACCTGGATGTTTATAGCAGCACAATTCACAATTGCAAAGATGTGGAAACAACCCAGTGTCCATCATTACATGAGTGGATTAATAAAATGTGGTATATAAATACCATGGATTACTATTCAGCTTTAAGAAACAATGGTGATATAGCACCTCTTGTATTCTCCTGGAAAGAGCTGGAACACATTCTACTAGGTGATGTATTCCAAGAATTGAAAAATAAGCACCACATGTACTTACCATCAAATTGATATTAACTGATGAACACATACGTGCACATATAAGAATAACATTTATTGGGTGTCGGTCAGCGGGGAGGGGGGAGGGAGGAGGAGGGGAGAAGTATATGCATACACAAAGAGTGCAATGCGCACCATCTGCGGGATGGACACACTTGAAGCTTGGTCTTCGGGGGGGAAAGGGCAACATATGTAACCTAAACATCTGTACCTCCATAATATGCTGAAATAAAAAAAAATTGTTACCACTTTACATTTTTTCCTCATTCTGCTCAGGCTCTGCTACAAAGTTCTCATTCAGGTGCCTCTAAAGAGCCCAAGTGCTCTTAAGTATTTTTCGAGGTCTAGCCGAACTCATGAAGGTTTGGGATACATGGAAACTTGTGGCCACAGCTGTAGCTAGGAGTATTAGGGGGTATATATTTCCCTGAATAGGACTGTGGTATATATTCTCCTTGAAAGCCAAATGTAGCGATATGTGGTCGGTCAAACATTTAGGGTCCACAGAAGACATGACAATCATCATCTAGTCCCACTTTATCTTATTCCAAGCTCCACCCTCACACTTTAAACTTTGGTTATGTTGAATTCCTTATGATTCTTTCTATGTACCCAATGCCACACTTGTTTATAGCTTTATACTTTATTAACCTGGGTTTTTGTACCTATGCTGTTCTCCCATTTTCAGTCTTGCTGCAAAACACTTATTCATCTTTTGAGACACTACTTAAGCATTTCCCTTTTTGACTTCCCCTTCCTCCCTTAGGTAGAACTAACTGTTCCCCCCTCTGGGCCTTCACTGCACCTAGTGTATCTATGTATCTATTTCTCAGAGTTCTGGCAGAAAACAAATGGCACACTCAGATTTAATACTGAATAGTTTATTAGCAGCACTATCTACAATCATGTGGTCAGGGAGTAGAAAATCCACAAAGGATAGATAGTGTAGCACCATGGATCTAGTAGCAGTCAGGTGCTATTGCTATCTCTATTCCTGAAAGGGAGACGGAGAAGGATGTGTGCAAAGAACTGCCTAATAGGACCTGAGACCTTTGGTTGAGAGATGCAGCCAGACTGTGGCTTTCCCTACAGCAAGGGATCCAGCAAAATCAATTTCCTGACCTCATTTCTTTCTGCCCCTAAGTCTCTTGCCATTTTTCCACATTGGCTAAATCCATCCAGAAGCTAGAGAGCAAGAGAGGTCAATGGTACAGTCCATATAGGTTGGCCTTCCAGAGTTTAGAGCATTGTGGAGAATGATGAAGAGTAAATATGTAGTGGTAAATAGAAGATATCTGGCACAACTTATCACACTTTTTTCCTTGTATTTTTCCCAGCTTTATTGAGGTATAATTGACAAATAAGAATGACATACATTTAAAGTGTATAACATGATGACTTGATATACAGTTGGCTCTCTGTATCTGGGTTCCATATCTGTGGATGCAACCAACTGCAGATCGAAAATATTCCAAAAAAAGGATGGTTGCATCTGTACTGAACATGTGCAGACTTTTTTTCTTGTCATCATTCCCCAAACAACACAGTATAACAATTATTTACACATCCCACAGTATCCATGCGATATTGGTTCCAGGACACTCCTCCTCCCCCCACCCTGATGCAGATACCAAAATCCATGAATGCATAAGTCCCTTATATAAAATGGTGTAGTATTTTCTTTGTTTCCTTTGCTTAGTTTTCTAATTTATCCCCACTCTCCCCTAGTTGTATAAATCTCTTTTCTTGGGCTTGCTGTATAGCTCTTGCATTATGATTTCTCTTTACCACCATCCCAAGCATTCTGCTTACTCTCTTGCATTGGCTCCCTTGTTTTCTGGATCCTATCTATTCTTTCTTGGTTTATTTTCTTGTTTTGGTGGAGTTCATCATTCATTAGCTTCCTGGGAAAGGGCATGTGGAAAGTATTAATATTTATATATTTACTTTTTGTTCTTTAATGTCTGAAAAAAATTTATTCTGCCCTCACATTCAACTGAGACTTTGTCTGGAAATAGAATTTCAGGTTGGAAATAATTTTCCATCAGAATTTTTAAGGCATTGCTTAATTGTTTTTCAGCCTTCAGTGATGTTGTTGACAAGTCAATTACCATACTGATTATAGATGAAATTTATTTTTTTTTAGAAGTTGGTAGAATCTTCTCTTTTCACTCACTGTTATGAAATTTCATGATGATATGCCTTATCTGGGTCTATTTTCACTCCTTGTGTTGGGCATTTGGTGGGCCGCTTCAACTGAGAAATTTACATTATTTAGTTATGGGAAATTTAAAAAAATTTTATTGATGATTTAATTCTCTTCATTTTCTCTTCTTTTTCTGGAAGTCATACTATTTGGATATTGTACTTCCAGGGAAAATTCTCCAATTTTCTTATCCTTTCTGTCCTGTTTTCCATCTCTGTCTTTTTGTTCTAGTATCTGGATGATTTCTTTAATTTTATCGTCCAATTACTCTATTGAGCCTTTTATTTCTGTTTTATTAGTTTTAATTTCCTTTTAAATTTTCTGAATGTTCTTTTTTTATAGCAGTCTGTTCTTGTTTACTGGATTAAAAACTTTCCCTTATTTCCTGAGAATATTTATCGCAGTTTTTTAATTGATGCTTTCTTCTCCTTGCACTTCCTCTGCTTCTTACAGGTTGGTTTTTCCTGTTTGTTTTATTCTTTGCATATTCATTAGAGATCTTTCTTTCTTTCTTTCTTTCAGACAGGTTCTCACTCTGTTGCCCAAGCTAGAGTACAGTGGCATCATCATAGCTCACTGCAACCTCAAACTCTTGGGCTAAAGCAATCCTCTGCCTTAGCATCCCTAATAGCTGTGACTACAGGTGCATACCACCACACCTGGCTTATTAGAGACTTTTCTTAAATGTCTGGTGCTCTATGGATTTACACACATATTTAAGAGTGGAACATTAAAATGTTTATCGGAAGCTTTGGGTATGTGGTTGGGGCTTAAAATCTATGGGCTTCACCATAGAATAATCTAAATTTAGCTGTTTAGTTAAGAAATCCCTACTGTCAACACCTGAGGCCTTGCTTTATGGATGAATTATATTCTCTACATAAAACTCTCAAAATCTGCCTTATGAAAAAAAATCCTATACTATTGTTTGAGTGGGTTTTGGAAGGAGATAAAGGTAAATGTATGTGTTTAATCCTCCTTTCCTAGAAGTCAGAGAGGAGTGGTCATGTCGTTGGCATATTTATAAGCATGTTGATTGGCAGTGATTTCCTTCTTAGCATGGAGAACATTAGGCAGGTACTGATACTTTCAGGGTAAATATGGGCTGATTCTGCTGAAATGGTCAATGATAGTGTCTGGGGATGGGGTGAGGAAGTCGTGTATACCTCAGGTGGTAACAGTTGAACTTCAAGGTTTGCTTCTAGAATTACTAGAAAGAGACTAGAACCTGTGTCTCTAGCCAGCAGAGGACTAATGATAATAGAAAAGAATGAGTGAAGTCCAGGAGATTACTTTCTCTTTGGACCTTATGAATATTTCTAAAGCTTGAATTTTTTTGCATTATTGTGTCCAAGACAAATAATTGGTCAGAATGAAAACTTGGCTGGCCTTAACCTAGACAGGGTTTCATTCAATAAATATTTATTGCATTCCTACTATTTATTCCTTTACTGAGTAAATAGTTATTGAGTGCTTGCTATATGCCAGGCTCTGTTCTAGGCCATGGAGATATAATGATAAAAATAACAAAATTCTGCCTTCATGGAGCCTATTAAGTGCTAGACACTGTTTCTAATGTCAGGGAATACAATGTTCAACAAAATTGACAAGGTCCTCCTTATTCTTGTATAGCTTACATTCTAGTTTGGTATGGGAGGGGATTGATAATAAACAAAGAAGAAAATGTTAGATAATAATTGGTGTTAGGGTAAAAGGAAACAAGGTGATATGATTCAGAATAACTGGGTGAGGGCCGGGCGCGGTGGCTCACGCCTGTAATCCTAGCTCTCTGGGAGGCCGAGGCGGGTGGATTGTTTGAGCTCAGGAGTTCGAGACCAGCCTGAGCAAGAGCGAGACCCCACCTCTACTAAAATTAGAAAGAAATTAATCAGCCAACTAAAAATATATACAAAAAATTAGCCGGGCATGGTGGCGCATGCCTGTGGTCCCAGCTACTCGGGAGGCTGAGGCAGTAGGATTGCTTGAGCCCAGGAGTTTGAGGTTGCTGTGAGCTAGGCTGACGCCACGGCACTCACTCTAGCCCGGGCAAAAAGAGTGAGACTCTGTCTCAAAAAAAAAAAAAAAAAAAAGAATAACATTTACAGACAGAGGGAATAACTAGGAGTAGGATAGAAAGGCCAGTATGGCTGAAGCACAGTGATAAAGAGACAGTGGTAGCAGGTTGTGGTGGCACATACCTGTAGTCTCAGCTACTTAGGAGGCTGAGGCAGGAGGAGCACTTGAACCCAGGAGTTCTAAACTAGCCTGGTCAACATAGCAAGACTTTGTCTCTATTTAAAAAAAAAAAATTAGGAATGGTATGAGATGAAATTGGATAGGGACAGATCATATAGGTCTAATTGTTTGTTTTAAAATGTTTTGATCTTATTATGAGAGAATACTAGTAAGCTATTGGAGGTCTTTAAGTAGGGAAATGTAATATCAAACTTATATTTTAAAAGAATAATTCTGACTGCTGTTGGATAATGTACCAAGAGGGCAAGATTGTGTGTAGGGAGACCTGTTAGGAGGCTGTTGTGGTAATCTAGGCAAGAGAGATAATTGGAGTAAAGTGTTAGCAGTGGACATGGAGGGAAGTTGATGGATTTGAGATATGTTCTCAAGGAAGAATTAATAGAAAAATCTGATGGATTAGATACAGGGCTATAGGAAAAGAAAAGAATGAAGGATGACTCCCTTTTTGCCTTATTTCCTGAGATGGGAAAGACTGGGGGAGGGGCAGGGTTTTTTTTTTTTTTTTAGTGTATGTGTGTGTGATTAAGAGTTCTGCTTTGGACACATAAAATTTGAGATGCTGATTAAACTCGCAAGTGGTGAGGTCAATTAGGTATTTGGATATACAAATCTGGAGTTCAGGAATATAGTTTAAAGATGCGACTCAGTCTTACGTAGATGATCTGTATAAAGCCATGGAAGCTGGGTAAGATTTTCCAAGGAGAGCATGTGAACAGAAAATAGAGGTATCCTGGGTCCAAACCCTGGGATATGCCAGCATTTAGAAATAGAACAGAGGAAGAGAAACCAGTAAGGGAAAATGAGGAGAGGCCAGTGAGGTAGGAGGAGACCTGGGTGAATATGGTGCCAAGAAGATAAGAGAACAAAATATTTAAGAAGAGGAGAGAGTGATTAACCAGGCTGAATGCTGCCCAGTGCTTGAATAAGATTAGGACAAAGAGATTTCTACCCATTAGTAGTATGAATGCCATTAGTGACCTTGACAAGAGTAGTTGCAGTAGAATTTTAGGAATATAAGCCCAAATGGGGTGGGTTGAGTTTAGAAACAGAGATAAGGAAATGAAGACAGTGACTCTAGACAATACCTTAAAGAAGTTTTTCTGTGATAGATCTAATCAAGAAGATGGCGGATGAGAAACACCTCCAGCCAGAGTGTCTCTACAAGAAGAAAAGATTTTAGATAAAAGTGAAAAAAACAAACAGACAGACAAACATAGATTGGATGAGGGTTGGAAGGAAGGGTGCCTGAACCTACAGGAGCCAGTGAGCGGTGAGCCTCTTGCAGACAGGGCAGCAGGCTCTCAGCTCCCTCCGGACACGTCCCACCCCACAGACCCAGTCCATTGGCAGGCACCATATTGCTTCTTCCCCCCACCCGCCGCAGCTGCCAAGAGAGACAATTTAGCTACCACCTGGTGGCATCCACAGGGAAAGGGACCTTTCCTTTAGGGGCCCTGCAGCAGACTGAGGGGTACTCAGACTGTGAGCTCCCTACCTGCCAGCCCTCCCTGGTGCTGCTTGCCTGGCAAGTCCAGCAGAGTGGGGCAAACTCTGAGACAGACATTTATGCAGCTTGGGCACCCTGTGGGTGACTTGAAACCAGCATTATTCTTCCTGGCAGGGTCAGGAATGACCCACTAGAGCAGGATAAATTGATGATGCAGCGGAGAGAGTTCCAGAAGATCCTGAACTACAAAAAAACTTGAGAACTTAAGGAAGACCATGGCCAAGTCCTTTAGAGCTTTCCTGCATTCAACCTGTGCCATGATTTATTTCATTCTTCTACTTCTCTTACTTAAACACCTGTAATTTTCATCATAAAAAAACCAGGGAAGTCCTGCTCTGTAATTCTACTAGACTTGCAGTGTAATCACTGTTCTTGACTTGCTGGAGCAACTTTTTACTAATACCAGTTTTACAAAGCTGGTCTTTTTGGGGCTAATAGCGTTATTTGTGGACTTTTAAGATGGCATCCTAAATCAGATTAAAGAACTGTGGACCTAGGTTCATGACATCTGGTCTCTATAATGTTCTACATGTACATATAAGCTTTATATATTTTGTGACCTAATAAAGAGATAATCATTTAGATGATAGTAATAATAGTTACCATTTATTGTGTGCTTAGCACTATACTAAACAATTTATATATTGTTTTATTTAGTCCCTACAACAAACTTAATAAATTGGTACTATTATTGTTTCCATTTTACAAATTAGGAAACTGGGGTATACCCCAGTTTAGTGGGCCACACCTTACACTATGTCATACATAAAGGAAGCTTATCTGTTTGACTATGAAATCCATGTACTTAATCGCTGAAATATATTCCTTGATTTATTCTAAGAGACTGACTGAGTCCAGCACACTCATGGCAATTCCAACCTTTAACTAGATCTGTAAAATGCAAATTTGATCAGGCCATGATTGAGGTTTGGTACATACTATCCCCACTATGGGTTATTTTGATGAGTTCCCAACAGAGTTAATACATATTAGAGCTGGTATGCTAGGAAGCTTCAAGGACTTCCAACATTTCTCTGGAGTCTCATATAGAAGAAGGATCACCTTACACTTCTTCAACATGACCAACATCCTCATCAAAGATAGAGGATATAGATATAGATATAGAGACAGAAATATAGAAAGATAGAGATATAGAAAACTGATCTTTAAGTTGTCTCCTGAAGTCTGGGAAGCTGAAGAACTGGCCCCAGTTTAATTTGAATTGTTTTTTGCTTAGTATCAATCCTTGATGCAAACTCTTAGCTGGCATTTCTGGGCTGTTTGGCTCCTGACTTCAGATCTATGTGTTCCTAAGGGAAAATTCACTCCTGTCTTATACCACAGGGTCCTCTATTTTGGCATCTCAATTGCCACCTCCTGGAATAGGACAGCCCTCCTTTAGCTAGATAGCTAATTAGCAGCTGGAGGGAAAAATTCTTTTAGCAGTAGAGTAGGTTATTCCCATAAGGTATGGGCCAGTAAGTAACCCATTTGGTTCTAGGTTAATCGAAAAACTCTACTCGCCTGAGCAGATGAAACCATTTATGGACCTTAGTTCCCTTTATATCCCCAGCTACAACTCATACTGAAAGGCTGTTGCCTACGTGACAACTAGATCTGAGCTATGTAGTTGGGCAAATTTTATTTATTTATTTTTTATTTCCAAGTATTACATGGGTACAAATGTTTTCGGTTATAAGGATCACTTTTGTAATGCTTAAGTCAAGGTTATAAGTCTGCCTGTCACCCAGATAGAGGTCATTGTACCCATTAGGTAGGACTTCACCCAGTACCTCCTCCCCCTCCTCCCTGATTGATTTCCATTT
Organism: Propithecus coquereli; assembly: GCF_000956105.1. Classification (NCBI taxonomy): domain Eukaryota; kingdom Metazoa; phylum Chordata; class Mammalia; order Primates; family Indriidae; genus Propithecus; species Propithecus coquereli. Next base: position 3,850,353 of record NW_012154840.1, read on the forward strand.
AGTTATACTTCCCTGTATGCATGTGTGCTCCGTGGTTGCTTCCAATGTAATAGTGAGCACATGTGGTGTTTGCTTTTCCATTCTTTACATATTTCACTTAGGAGAATGCTCTCCAGTTCCACCCAGATTGTTGCAAAAGGCATTAAGTCATCCTTCTTCATGGCTGAGTAGTATTCCATGGTATCCATATACCACATTTTGTTAATCTACTTATTAATTGATGGGCATTTGATTTGAGTCTACATCTTTGCAATTGCGAATTGTGATGCAATAAACATCCAAGTGCAAGTGATTTTTTGATAAAATGACTTCATTTCCTTTGTGTAAATACCCAGTAGTGGGATTATGGATCAAATGGTAGGTCTACATTTATTTCTTTGAGGAATCTTCATACTGTTTTCCATAGAGATTGTACTAATCTGCAGTCCCACCAACAGTGTACAAATGTTCCTTTCTCTCTTCATCCATGCCAGCATCTATTGTTCTTGGATTTTTTTAAAAATGCCATTCTAACTGGGGTAAGGTGATATCTCATTGTGGTTTTAATTTCAATTTCCCTGATAATTAATGATGAACGTTTTTTCATATATTTATTGGCCATGTGTCTATCTTCTTTTGAAAAGCTTCTGTTCATATCTTTGGGCAAAATTTTTAAGGTTCTGTTATATTGGGAGGGATGATAAGGCAAATGGTTGGTGGAGGGAAAGGAAAGAGAGGGGGTTCAGGTGATCAATGAGTAAGGCACATATCATTTACAGAGTTTAGAGGAATGCTATGGTTCAAGAAAAAAGGCAGATTAGGCAAGGGTGTAAGTATGAGGGGATAAAAATTGAGGGCAAAAACTAAACAATGAATATTGCTTTTTCCTCATTGTTGGTATTTACAATGACCTCTGGGTAAGTCAGTGGTCCAGTTATATAGCTGGGCTTTCATGATGTTTCCATTCTCCTTTTTTTGCTCTGGCGGATTCTAGCCTCAACCACCATTGGCTGGGTGACCTCAAGTCCCCTGTCCCTAGGCTTAAGAATCTTTGGGCAGACCAAATGGAACATTCATGTGTAATGTTGGTGATATAAATCAAGTGGGGAAAAATCTATTTTGGTGCGGTCATCGTGTCAACTCTTACTATTTCAGTTCAGCATGGCCACATGTATAAATCTCCTTTAAGGAACCAGAAGAGCAATATGTGAAATAACATTTCTAAGAGGCATGGTCACTTGCTTCTATTAATAATTACTACTTGCAAAGCCTGGAAGTGCTTAAAATGTTCATATTTTTGAACGATTGACTGGCTCCTTTATTTATACATATAAGAAAAAAATCCAAGTGGGGAGAGGAAATCGTCTGTTGCTGCAGAAACGTGAAAGTCACATTTTTGGCACTATTCCCTGGTTGATGTCATTCTGGGGAATGTGCTAAAGGCCATGATTTTCCAGAGGGAGCAGATTTTTTTTTTCATAGCCAGCTGTTTGTGGGCACTTATTTCCCCCTCTGAAGTCAGGCCAAAATCAAGCTGGGCCTTCTTCTGTCTTGTTTGGCAGTACCAGGCAAAGCCCACTTTGAAGCAGGAATCCACAATCTTTGTTGTTCACTGTGCCCAGCCACACCTGTGCACTTTTTATATCTTCTGAATCACCTCTTCAGGGGCCTCTCAGGTGCTTGGCCTTTGCTCATGCTGCCGGGAAGGTTGGTTTTCCCCTGCTACGTGGAAGCACTAAGGGCTTCCAGAGATGTGTGTGTATAAGGGCCATCCCTGAACTGACTCCTAAGGTAGACCACAGTACAATGAAGGTTGGGGCTTGGACCCAGCTGTTCTTATTCCCTCTTACTTCCTAAATGGTACCAAAGCAAAATGGGCTACAGAACCCATTGCTATCTGAGAGTAGTCCTTCCCCCATACCCCTTCTTCCTTTGCCTAGTCTGGTCTTGGTGCTCCTATACGGAGCTTCCCAGAGACTCTTTAGGAGCCACATAACATGGTCTTCAGGACTTTATTGGGGTCCATCTAGCATAAAAGAAAGAGCTCTTTGCATTATGAAATTGGCTAGCAGTTCAGTTTGGGCCCCACAAGATCATATGCCTGGGTTGTCACTAGTTCCCCCACCCCCTCAACATATAGGCAGACCCATGAAAATGAGGATAATTCCCACCTCCATGTCTTTACTCTCACCATATTGAACATCATATTGTGCCTTGCACAAAAGTCATCACTAGATCCCTATTGTACCTTCATCAGGTTCAGGCATCTCTGCTTAGCTTTTAAGGCCTTCCAAGACTTGACTCCAACTTTTGTCTTCTGCTGTTCCTAACACTCATTCTTTACCCTATTTGTAGCCATTTAATTTATATCATAAATGAAAGGCCAATTCAGAATTATTAGTGCTCTAATGGAGGCATTTATACCAAGTTTGGTCATGGCCTAAATGAAGATGTGATCAATTCTGCTCCGGGGAGTGAAAGAAGCTCTCAGAGATGTGATGAGGCTTAAAGCTGGGTCTCAAATGTTCAAAAGGAGTTCACCAGGAAAACATGGTTTGATGAAGAGGAGAAGGGTAGTTTTCTGGGTGTCTTCAGGGCCCTGATCCTTCTCTTGAGGGTGGTGGCTAAAGCTTTCCTTACAGCCTCATTATCCCTGAATCCTGCCATAAACTTCCTTGGGACCAACCACATCAGGAGCTCAAACTCAGAGAAAGGAGGCCAGCTTAGAATCGCATCTCATAGAGCATCACCAGTATGGGACAATTCCTTAGAGCAGTGATCCCAACCTTTTAGGCACCAGGGGCTGGTTTCATGCCAGGTAATTTTTCCACAGATGGGGGAGAAGAGATGGTTTGAGGATGATTCAAATGCGTTACATTTATTGTGCACTTTATTTCTATTATTATTACATTGTCACTTGCAACTCACTGATAGGGTTTTGATATGAGTCTACAAGCAATTTATTTATTTTAAATTTTTTTTATTTCACCATATTACGGGGGTGCAAATGTTTAGGTTACATATATTGCCTTTGCCCTACCCAAATCAGAGCTTCAAGCGTGTCTATCCCCCAAATGTTGTGCACTGCACCCATTAAGTGTCAATATACCCATCTCCTCCTCTCCCTTCCCACCTGCCTCACACCCGATGAACGTTACTACTATATGTGCACTTAAGTGTTGGTCAGTTAAGTCAGTTAATACCAATTTGATGGTGAGTACATATGTTGCTTGTTTTTCCATTCTTGTGATACTTCACTTAGCATAATGGCCTCCAGCTCTATCCAGGATAATACAAGAGGTGCTAGATCACCATTGTTTTTTGTGGCTGAGTAGAACTCCATAGTATACATATACCACATTTTATTAATACACTCATGTATTTATGAGCACTTGTGTTGTTTCCACACCTTTCCAATTGTGAATTATGCTTCTATAAAAGATTCTTTGAACTAAATGATAAAGGAGACACAAGTTATCAAAATCTGTGGGACACAGCTAAAGCAGTCCTGAGAGGAAAATTTATATTCACAAATGCCTACATCCAAAGGACAGAAAGATACAAAACAACAATCTAATGAATTGTCTCAAAGAATTGGAAAATGATGAGCAAACCAATCCCAAAACCAGCAGAAGAAAAGAAATAACCAAGATCAGAGCAAAACTAAGTGAAATTGAGAACAAAAAAACTATACAGAAGATTAATAAAACAAAAAATTGGTTCTTTGAAAAAATAAACAAAATTGACATGCCTCTTGCTAGATTAACAAGAAGCAGAAAAGAAAGGACTCTAATAAGCTTCATCAGGAATGAAAAAAGGAGAAATAACAACTGATAACATGGAAATACAAAATATCATCTATGAATACTATAAAAATGTATATGCACATAAACTGGAAAATGTGGTGGAAATGGACAAATTCTTAGACACACACAACTTCCCTAGGCTCAATCAGGAAGATAGAAGTCCTGAACAGACCAATACCAAGTACCAAATTTTAAGCAGCAATAAAAAAACTTTCCTAAGAAGAAAAGTCCTGGACCAGATGGTTTCACATCAGAATTTGACCAGACCTACAAAGAAGAACTGGTGCCTATCATGCAGAAATTATTCCACAGCATTGAGAAGGAAGGAATCCTCCCCAACACATTTTATGAAGCCAACATCACCCCAATACCAAAACCAGGAAAAGATGCAACAAAAAAAGAAAACTAACGGCCAGTATCCCTTATGAATATATATACAAAAATTCTCAAGAAAATCCTAGCAAACCGAATTCAGGTGCTTATCAAAAAAATCATCCATCACAACCAAGTGGGCTTCATCCCAGAGATGCAGGAATGGTTCCCCATATGCAAATCTATGAATGTAATTTACCACATAAATAGAAGCAAAAACAAAGACCATACGATCCTCTCAATAGACGCAGAAAAAGCATTTGACAAAATTCAGCACACTTTTATGATAAGAATGCTTAACAAAATAGGCATAGACAGGACTTACCTAAAAATGATACAAGCCATATATGACAAACCCACAGCCAACATCATACTGAATGGGGAAAAATTGAAGGCATTCCCGCTTAGAAATGGAACCAGACAAGGTTGCCCTCTATCACTGCTTCTATTCAACATATTGCTGGAAGTCCTAGCCAGAGCAATCGGACAAGAGAAGGAAATCAAGGGAATCCATATGGGGGCAGAAGAGGTCAAACTATCGCTCTTTGCTGGTAATATGATCTTATATCTAGAAAACTCCAAAGATTCTGCCATGAGACTACTGGAATTGATAAATAAATTCAGCAAAGTCTCAGGTTATAAAATCGATGTACAGAAATCAGTAGCATTCCTATATGCCAACAACAGTCAAATGGAGAACCAAATCAAAGACTCAATACCCTTCACAATAGCAACAAAGAAAATAAAATACCTAGGAATATATTTAACAAGGAGGTGAAAGACCTCTACAGGAAGAACTACAAAACACTGAGAAAGGAAATAGCAGGGGATGTAAACAGGTGGAAAACCATGCGATGTTCATGGGTCAGCACAATCAACATTGCTAAAATGTCAATACTACCCAAAGTGATCTACTGATTCAAGCAATTGGTTAATTATAGTCTCTCTGTAGTCAAAGATCTCTGTTAATGATAATCTGTATTTGCAGCTGCTCTCCAGTGCCTCAGCTCCACCTCAGACCATCAGGCATTAGATTATCATAAGGAGCGCACAACCTAGATCCTGCGTATGCGCGGTTTACGGAAAGGATTTTGCTCCTATGAAAATCTAATGCTGCCACTGCTCTGACAGGAGGTGGAGCTCAGGTGGTGATGTGAGTGATGGGGAGTGGCTGTAAATGCAGATGAAGCTTCGCTTGCTCACCCATTACTCACTTCCTGCTGTGCAGCCTGGGTCCTAACAGGCCATGGACCAGTACCAGTCCATGGCCTAGGGACTGGAGACTGCAGCCTTAGAGAATCATTTATTTTACTGATGAGGAATCCAAAACCCTAAAATGTGAAGGGAACTTCCCAAGGCCAAGTAGCTAGTTAGTAGCAGAGGTAAAACTAGAGGTAGAAGGACTCCTTGACTCTCATTCTAGGACTCTTTCCAGTAGATTGCTTTGTGGCCTTAGCATGTCCCAATTGCCCTTTTGATCTTCTCCTGTGAGCAATATCATCACTCTCAATTTGCTCAGGGGTGGTTCCCTTTTAATTCTAGGCAGCAATGTGTGTTGCCACTGGATCTTCGTGTGACTTTAGGAAAATTACATTCCTTCTCTGGGCCTTGGTTCTTAGTTTTCCTATCTAAAAATGAGTGGGAGTTAATTAATAGGTTTTTATATCTAGGCCTTATTTTTTTTAAATATAAATAAGGATTTATTTAATTTTTAACAATGCAACTAAATGTATTATATGTTGAACCTAATATAATCTTTTAAACTAACCATTAAGCATTTTTTTTTATTTCAGCATATTATGGGGGTACAGATGTTTAGGTTACATATGTTGCCGTTGCCCCTCCGCCCCCCTCCCCCCCTAAGTCCAAGTTTCAAATATGTCCATCCTCCGGGTGGTGCGCATTGCACTCTTTGTGTATGCAAATACCCGTCCCCTCCTCTCCCCTCCCCCTCCCCCTCCCCCTGCCCAACATCCAATAGATGTTATTCTTATATGTGCATTTATGTGTTGATCGGTTAACACCAATTTGATGGTGAGTACATGTGGTGCTTGTCTTTCCATTCTTGGGATACCTCACTTTATCTAGGCCTTATTGAGAGGGGCACATAGCCACTAGTTTGTATAGGAGCTTCACCTTTTTGTATATTTGCTGGAGTGGAGTACAGAGATATGAATGGGGCTGCCAGAAAGTGGTGACAGAGCATCATGGGCACTGAGACTTTGAAGGCTTCCTACTGGCTTGGAAACAGATACATACTCCAAGTGTAGTCTTCTCATTTTTAGTGCCATAAAACTGAGGCCTGAGCTGGGGATGGGGGTAATTCTCAGAGAAAGTTAGTCAGTATCTGAGCCTGAAACTTACATCTTCTGATTCTAAGCCCAGTACTCCCTATGCATCCACACAGCCTCATTGAGCTGGTTATGTCCTGGCCAGGGAAGTTCCCAAAATACTAAGAGCCCAGGAGTCTGTTGTTACAAATAGAGTTCAGTTGCAATACAGGCCAGAGTGTTTGTAGACAGCTATTATGAGGGAGGACGGTCCAGAGCTTTGAGGAAAGGGAAGGGTGAAGTTGCCTCCTCAGATCCCATTTGGGTGTTTTGGAGATTTCCTTGGGCCTGAGCCTCAAGATATGTGGGGGCTCATGGACTGTTTATCCTCACTTTCCTCCCTTTTGATTGCTTCCTGATCATACTGTTTCTCCTTCCATCTCTTCTTCCCTCCATTTCTAGCCCACCCCCATCTACTCACAGATGTTGTCAATCTCTGGGCTGGTTTACCTTCACTTTTTCCACCACCCCTTTATATTCACTTTAAAAGGAGCAAAACATTCCACAAACCACTTTTACATTTGCTTTTAATTTCATGCTGTTTGAAATTAATTGATTTTGTGCTCTCACAGAATGCTCTGGTAGAGAAAGGAGACCGCTGAAGGTCAGCTTCTTTCTTTTTAGAAAAGAACTTGGCTTATTCTATATAGGCAACCTCTCACTCATCACTATACTTACCAACACCTTTTATTCTTTGGGTTGATGCAAGTGGATTTCAAGCTATTGGTGCTTCTTCCCTGTGGGTGGAGCAGATGCTCTTTTTGTAAGGTGGCAGAGATCAGGCATTTAGTTTTGGACATGTTGAATTTGAGAAGTCTATTCAATATCTAAATGGAAATGTTGAATAGATAATTGGATATATGAATCTGGAATTTCAGAAACAGTTTTGGCTAGAGATATAATTTTGGAGTCTTTGGCAAATAGATGGCATTTTAAGCCATCAGAACTGATGGGATGAATTAAAGACTAAGTGTATAGAAAAAAGAGAGTTCTGTGAAACTTCTGAGGCCCTAATTTTTTTCAAGGGGCTGAGAAGCAATGGAAACTGGGCTCATCTCCTGGGAGGAAGCAGCTTTGTTCTTTTCTCCAGATTGTTGTTATTTGATTTCTAAGCATGGTGCAGTGCAAAGAGCTAGGTTCATTATATTCCTTGGGTAAAGTCAGCCATGAGCTTTGGTTCTCAGTTTTTTTACCTGTATAATGAGAGTGTTGGATGGGATGATGTTATGTTGTAAAATGGTTTATCTTACAGAATTTCTATTAATGGAATTGGCAAAACTCTATTATGTGCTATCTTGTAGGATGACAAGTATGTGAAGGCACTTTATAAAGTGAGAAATCCGCTGCAGATGATAACTGCCATTGTTATGGTTATGTCCTACTTTATTTGTGGGATGTTGATGTGTAAAGACCACTGACCTGTGCAGTCAGCACATCTAGGTTCCTCTCCTAGCTCTAGCTCTGAGTCACTGTGTAATCTTGAATATGACCCTTCCCTTTTCTGGTCCTCAGTTTTCACATTTATGAAGTGAGGGGCTTTGGTTTTTGCTACTGATTTTCAATATGTTTAAAAGCAGAGAAACCTATTTTAAAAGTGAAATCAATTTAATTCCTTTGGTTTAGAAAGCAGGTTGAATGTGTGTGGGGGGTGGAGGGTCAGGTCACCTCAGAGGCAACCCTTAAGCCACTTCTAGAACCCCAGGACATCAAGGAATGTAGTTTGGTCCTCAACTAACTGAGCTCTCAAGGTCCTTTCAGTTCTGACACTCTGTTTGAGGGTTCCCTTGGTATCAGGGTTTTTCTTTAAATCTTTAAATTATTTATTTATTTTTGAGACAAAATCTCGCTCTGTAGCCTGGGCTAGAGTGCCATAGCATCAGCCTAACTCACAGCAACCTCAAACTCTTGGGCTCAAGCAATCCTCCTGCCTCAGCCTCCCAAGTAGCTGGAACTACAGGTGTGCGCCATCATGCCTGGCTAACTTTTTAAAATATTTTTAGTTACCCAGCTAATTTCTTTCCATTCTTTTAGTAGAGATGTGGTCTCACTCTTGCTCAGGCTGGTCTTGAACTCCTGATCTCAAGTGATCCTCTCACTTGGGCTTCCCAGAGTGCTAGGATTACAGATGTGAGCCACCAGGCCTTGCTGGTATCAGTTTGTTGATCAGTTTTCTAATCCAGGGGTCAGCAAACTTTTTCAGTAAAGAACCATAGAGTAAATATATTAGACTTTGTGGGCCACTATGGTCTCTGTCACCACTGCTACTGCCTCTTCCTCCTCCTTTTACTTCTAAAATCCCATTAAGAATGTAAAAAAACATTCCTAGCTCATGGGCAGTACAAAAACAGGCCATGAACCAAATCCAACCTGTAGGCCATAGGTTGCCAACCCCTGGATAATCTATGTTGTGACCCCGGCACCAAGCCCCCTGCACACGTGACGGGGCACACAGTGGGGAGAATGTAGGCCATCCTCATCCCCCACAGGGCATATGTATAGCCTGTAGTTTCCAAACAGCTCTTGGTTGGGCCTGGAGGTGGGGGTAGGTACTGGTCACAGGTGGAACCTGAGCCTCAGGCCCATCTGGGGCCCTACTTGAAGCAAGCTAGCTCCCCCTCCCCTACAATATCCTTTACTGAGCTGGGCCATTTCATGTGCACATAGCCTCAGGGAAGGCACAGCTAGCAACAGTGGCCCAAACTGGCTCAGGGCCAAGAAGGGTGGCTCTTTGTTGCAGACACAGCTGTGAAGGGGTGGGGGCCAAGGGGATCATCCAAACATCAGAGTCCAGGCAGAGAGGAGAGGAGGCCTAATTGGGATCAGATGTCTCTGCAGAGCAATAACACTGCCACCTGGTTATGAGCATCTTAGTTTTGCAGAATCCAAAGGGCTTTTCCAGACAGCATTTAATTCATCTTCACTGCACCCTTGGGAGGGAAGAAAGAAAAGGAGGAGGTTTAGCTGTGGTGGTGGAGAAAGAGTTCTGGCTTAGGAGTCAGGAGCCACAGCTTGGTCACTGACTTGTGGGGTAAACTTGAACAAGTCTCTTTCTCACTCTGGACCTCATTTTTCAAGTGGTAAAATTGGACTATATCGGTGATCAGTGGTTCTTGAAGTGTGATTCCCCAGACCACCAGCAGCAGTAACACACATGAACTTGTTAGAAATACCAATTCTCGGGCTTTATCCCTGACCAAGTGAACCAAACACTCTGGTGATGGGGCCCAGAAATGTGTATTTTAACAAGCTCTCTAGACAAGTAGAACCACTAGACTGGAATCATCTAAGGCCTAGCCAGCTTTGATTCTCTGTGTAAGATAATGAATGTAAAAGTCCATTTTACACTGTGCCCTCACATTTCAGGGATGATGGTGGTAATGATGATGACGATGATGATAATGATAAAATGAGGCTCCTGTTGCCTTTATGCCATACCTCAGCAGCCAGGTTCATTCCCTAAGCCTTTCAACCCTCATCCTCTATAGAGTTTCTCTCAAGCTCTATAAGACAGACAGATACTCTTAGGAGCTTATATACTGTGTGCATAGGTAAGTTAGATAAGGCAAGCTGTTCCAGATGGCTGAAAGAGAAGAAGTCACAGGACAACTCTTGAAGGGCCAGAGAATAAGCATAGCCAGTGTCAGAGACTCAGGGGGAGGGCAAGTTCACTGTGGGCTGTAGGGTTGTGGCGTTGGAAAGAATATCTAGTATTAGTGGTGGCAGTGGTAGTGTCTTGAGTTGGGTCTTGAAGAATGAGGAAGATTTAAACACTTTCCAGAAAGGTGGGAGGATATTAGAAGACACAAAAATGTGAAGGAGAGGCACAAAGGCAGAAAAAGGCATATGGCCTCAGGTTCTTATAGCATTAAAACTGGAAGGATCCTTATGTTTATCCAGGGTTCTGGGTGATTCTGTGGGTGTTGGCTGTCACTCCAGACATTTTCCTTCCCACTCTGGAAAACATATTGTAAATAAAGTGAATATGGGTGACATTATATGGAGGACATAGACTCTGTTCTAGAATATAAAAATTAAGTCATTCAAAAAACATTTATACTTTAATTTAGTATCAAATTGATTTTGACACATTCCCAAATAATCTCAACACTCCCGACGTTATGGTTGAATAAATGACTTATATAAGGTCACCAAGAAAGTTAATGACTGAGCTGGGACTGGAACCAAGTTCTTCTGACTTCTAGTCCAGTGTGTTTCCCTTTTAATCTCTATTTGCCTTGAGGCTTCTGGAATGGAGCAGTTTGGTCAAAATACAGAGTTTAGAGGGAATATATTTGAAGTACAGTTGGAAGGAGGGTAGGACAAGACTGTAGATAACTTGGAGTGGCAGGCTGAAGTTTTCAATTTTTTTCCTGTAGGTAATGGGATGCTGCTGAAGGTTCTGGAGCTGAGATGTGGCATCACCTACAATTTAGGAAGGTTACTCTAATGGGGTGATGCAGCAGCACCTGGTGGACTGGAGTAGAAGAGTACTTAGAAGGAGCAAAGCAACTAAGAAGTAGGCCCAAATGTAGGCTGCAAATGCCACAGACCCACTCCCCCTTCCCATGCCATGAATACATTTGTATTTTTAACAGAAGAAATAATTTAGCTGTAAAACTCAGCATTTCTTCTGGGATTTCAGCCATTAGTGATGGGGATATTTGGGAGCTGGAGCATTCCTGGCCCTGGAACATAATGCTGTGGAGATCTACTCCCTGGACTTCACTCAGACCAGCTCTTGCTAAGGCTCAGTGCTGCTTTCTGCTCTCTGGTTTCATTTTGCTCTCAGGTTTCTATGTACTATGAGCCCAGGACCCAGAGTTTAGGAAGTACCTGGCTCCTCCTTCTACTCCTCTCACTAAGCCCTAGCCCTAGAGTCTGCTTGTACATGTCACTTGTTGCATCACCCAGTCAGCTCCAGAGACCTGAGCTATAACAAAAGGCTTCATAGTTTACAGCTTCTAAAGCTCATTCACACTCATTATCTCATTCAGTTTTCACAACAGCCCTCTGAGGTGGGCAGGGCTTATTATACTCATAATTTAATGGGATGAAACTGAAAATCAGAGTGTGAGAAGCAACTTATCATGCAGCCAGTGAGTGGCACAGCTCACTTCTTCTGCCTTCCCAGCAGTATTCCATGCTCCCACTTGTGCTCTTGGGGTTGTGGTGGTCGTTTTTATGAGAATACTAGAAATCCTCTCAGATTTCAGACAGGGCCCCAGCTGGGGTATGGAAGGCGAAAGTCAGGAGACCGTATTTTTCTTCATTTCCAGTTCAAATCCCTTCCCTTAAGACCATGCTGCCTCCCTGGACCTTGGTGGAAAAATACTTGGCCCTGACCACCCACAGCTTGGTACTCCTGCCTGTCTTATGACAGTGATACTTTTGGGGAGAATGTGTCACCTTTGCCTGCAGCCTGCCATGTTTCCCTTTTTCCACCCTTTCCCTTCACCCTGGGTCGCTGGAGCAAAGGTACAACCAAGGGGCTCTCCTTCCCTGGGCTATGGCAAGTGGTGAGGCTCACAACCCCAGATCTTCCTTAGGCAGTACGAAAATCCAATCATTGACTCAGAGACCAGGTCAGCACTACACACAGACAGCCTTTAAAATATGGATGGCACAGGGTCTTTGGCTGAAGCTACATTGGCCGGTCCTTTCCAGGGTTCTGACTCTATCCTCAGTGTGAGCCAAAGGCAACACCAACTAGAGTAGCATCAGCCCGGCTTTCAGAGTTCATACAATGTCATGCTGTCTAGATTTTCATCATGAATGTTCCTGAGACTCAAATGCAAAGGGAATTGGGTTGATTTCAACTGGAAAATATTCCTGCCATCTCAACGTTCTCTGGAATAACCTGCTTGCAGCTGTCACGGGGCAGCCTCCTCCCTGTAGTGCGTGGCTTTTCCAAGGCTCAAGCTCCAGTGATCTGGAGGGGAAGAGGAGGAGGGGACCAGATTCTGTACTGCCCCTCCCCACCCCCAAGCCTGGCTGGTGCTTACATTTTTCAGGCCTGGAATTGGGTCTCTGGGGTTGGGGTTGGGGGTAGGGAAGAGGGGTTCATGGAACAGGCCCCTGCTGGGTGGATCCCTGCTTACAGCTGGTTGCATTTGTTTAACCGATTGGCTTCCAATAGGGAGAAGTCATCTTCTAATGGAGAAACATATTCCCTTGGACAGAGACTTTAGCTGGCTGGTGGGCCAGATATCTGGGTTCAGGCCCCAGATCTGCCATCAACTTGTACTGTGGCTTTAGGCAAGTCAGTTATCACCTCTCTGTGCCTCAGCCCCTTCCATTTAAAGTGGAACTACTAATACCTGCTGCTCACATCTAGGGAGTAAGAACAAGGTGTGGGGGGCATTGATAAATGTGCTAGGGGAAATGAAGCAATGTTAGGAATTTATTCTTATCTCCCTCCAGATCCAGGGAATTAAACTAGTTGCTCTTCTTTCTTTTACCACAGTCCCATGGTATTGGTAGAATGTTAGAGTATGGGAAAGTCTCCAGAGATTTAGATGGTCAGAGGACAAGGTGAAAAATCATAGTATAAGCAGTGACATAATCTGATATGAAAGTGGGATACCCTAAAATCTTATCAAGGAGATATTGATAGCAAGCTGGAAGCAAAGTCCTATGATGATGGGAAATAAGATGTTGGGATCAGGAGTGATATTTGGGGTGTCACGAAGGTGGAGAGTGCCTAGGACAAATTTTATTGCCTCTTACCCTTGGGCCCTGGACTGGTGCTAATTCTACTCTAGACATTGCCTTTGTTAGTTGCCTGGGTTGCTAGGCCTACCTTTGGTAATATCCAAATTCCTGATTTTCTTTGGATCAGGGTAGTACTTGGGCTACATATGTCTGGGAGGGGGTGTCAGAAAGTACAGAGAGCAAACAGCCTCTTCCCTGGGATCATAGCTCATTTTGGTTCCACGTGTGCTCTGGTGTTCCTATGTCTGACTTACTGGCCTCCTGAGATCCAGAAATCTGCTTTCCAGTGTAGTAGCCACTAGCCAGATGAACAGCCCTGCATTGCTCATGAAAGGCCTGGAAAACAGTTTGGATGGTTTAGGGAAGCCCAGCCCTTCTGTGCTACCTCAGAGCTCATGTCCTCCTGAGAGTAGAGTAAGGTGTTCATCCTCTACAAGGGCTCTTTTATGGGGCTTTGAAATAAAAGAAACAAGGAAAAAAAACCTGGGAGAGTGTGACTGGATAAGGCTTCTTATTATCTGGTGAGCACACAATTACCTTTGTGCAATGAGTCTAAACCCATGGGTTGTCCTTGTGCCTCCTGTATCATAGCCTTTTGTACCTTGGAAAGAGCATTCACAGCCATTCTTTCACTTGAATCTCCCTAATACTGTGGAGGGAAGTACAACAGAAGTTATCATATTTATTTGACACACAAAGAAATTGAGGCTCCCCAAAGTAAAGTGATGGGTAAAGGGCCTCTAATTATTAACTGATAGTGTTAGGCTAAGAATGGAAAAAGCCTGGATAGCATCCTTGACTCCTTTCCCTCTATATCCAGTCAACCACCGAGTTTGGATGATTCTTTGTCCTACCTCTTTCTTAATCAGTCAACTTTTTCCATCATCATTGTCATCACTGTAGCCCAAGTCCTCCAATCCATCTTCCACTTAGCAGTCAGAGTAGTCTTTCTGACATGTAAAGCTGAATATAACACTCTCCTGTGTTAAACCCTTCCAATTGCTCTTATGATGAAGAACAAACTCTTGAATTTGGCCTATACAACTCTGTGCGGTCTGTTTAGCTTAGCTCTCCACTCCTACCTTTTCCCACTTCTTCCTTGCATTATGCTCTTCAATAACTCTGAAATTTTTCAGGTCTTTTAAGATTCTTGGCTTTCTTCTGATTGTTCTGTGCACTTCTATTCCCTCTGTCAACCATACTCCATTTCCCACTCAACTTGGCAAGCTTGAATTTGTCCTTCAAGCTCTATCTCCAGCATTGCCTTCTCAGGGAACCTTCCCCTGAGCTCCCTTCCTATCCAGGCTGAGTTGGGTGCCCCTTCTCTTAACTTCCATGGCACCAAGGACTTGTTTGTTAATATAGCTGTTGTTATGCTATATTATAATCATCTGTTGACTTGTCTTTTCCAGTAGATTGTGAGTTACATAAAATTAAGAACCATGTCAATTTTAACTCTCCACCATGTCTCTAATACCTAGCACAGGGCTGGCACATAATGGGGGTCTATAGATATTTCTTGATGAATGAATGCATGAACTAATGGAAGAATAAATGAGTTATGGATCCCATGTCACTTACCATGGAACCTAGTGGTCTTTCTACTTGGAAGAAACGTATCTGAATACAAAGGTAGTCATTTAGTTTTCAGATTACCATTTTCAGTGAATATTTAGGACATGTTTGCTACTCACAGGACCTTAATCTTGGAGAAAGGGGCCTGGCATCTGCTGTGTGTTAGGCACACCACTAAACGATCTACATATAATGTATTCATTCCTTCATCAATTTATCTTGAGTACCTACTCTATGCCAGCGGAAACTATTGTGATTCTTATTTTACTGATTAGGAAAATAGAAATCACAGAGGCTAAATCACTTGCCCAAGACCACATAGCTATTAAGTGGTGGAGCTGGGATTTGAAACTAAGCTTATATGACTTTAAACCATACATGCTATATTGCACTGACTCAAACCATGGTTTCTTGAGAACAGGAATTGCTTCCCTATTCTCCACATTATAGGGTACACAAGAGCAATTAATCCTTTTAAATAATGATGCTATAAATGGCTCCTTACGGCAATAGCTTTTCAGAGAATTACATAATAGATTTCCAGAATGCGATAAATTTCTCTGCACTGCCTCATCTTAGCCCTCTTCTTTAGGTAGCTTAAATACGCATCCATAATGAAACTGGATCCCCACCTCTCACCTCTCACAAAAATCAATTCAAGATGGATAACAGACTTAAACCTAAGGCATGAAACCTTAAGAATTCTAGAAGAAGATGTTGGGAAGACCCTTTCAGACATCGGCCTACGCAAAGAATTTTTGAAGAAGACTCCCAAAGCAATCACCACAGCAACAAAAATAAATAAATGGGATCTAATCAAATTAAAAAGCTTTTGCACAGCCAAGGAAACTATCATTAGAGAGAATAGACAGCATACAGAATGGGAGAAAACATTTGCTCTTCACACATCCAATAAAGGGCTGATAACAAGAATCTATCTAGAACTTAAAAAATCAACAAGAAAAAAATCAAACAACCCAATCAATAAATGGGCAAAGGACATGAACAGAAACTTTTCAAAAGAAGACAGAATAATGGCCAGCAAACATATAAAAAACTACTCAACATCTCTAATCATTAGAGAAATGCAAATCAAAACTACAAGATATCACCTAATCACAGTGAGATTGGCGTCTATCAAAAAATTCCCAAACAACACATGCTGGCGTGGATATGGAGAGACAGGAACACTCTTACACTGCTGGTGGGACTGCAAATTAGTGCAACCTCTGTGGAAAAGAATTTGGAGATACCTCCAAGAACCAAAAATAGAAATACCATTCAATCCAGCAATAGCACTATTAGGCATCTACCCAAAAGAGCAAAAGATATTCTATAATAAAGACATCTGCTCCCAAATGTTTATGGCAGCACAATTCACTATTGCAAGGATGTGGAAACAACCCAAATGCCCGTCAATTCATGAGTGGATTATTAAAATTTGGTATATGTATA